>NC_056729.1:172832842-173006565 GCF_019279795.1 Protopterus annectens | reverse complement strand
TGCATTTCTTTCTGCCATTCCCCCCTGTGATGTCACCTATCTTCTACTCTGTTCCTCCCCCTTATGTAACTCTTACACTACTTGGAATGTGCTCATTTGCTATGTGACAGTGGGATTCGGTATCCTAACACTCATTTACATAGGATTGCCTACTAATGCTTAGTTACATGTCTTAGACTCAGCTTCCCCTCTTAGCAACCACTAAACGGTGGCCATGTTGTTTTTGGTCAGCTGGTCCCTGCATTGTATATCCATGCATTGCATAAAACCCACATTTGTGGGTTTATAACGTTACTTTTTATGTTTTATGTAGCGCAGTCTGCTTGAGCGGGGCTGCGCTGCGTTTAAACATCGGCGATCGCTGAAAGAAAAAAAATAATATTTTCTCATATTTGCACCGGGGTACCTTGCCAATGGCCACATATTTGGCCATTGGCATGCTGCCTGACACATATGCACCCTTTATTTGGAGCTGACATGGCTCCATTGTGTTATTTGCAGAAACGTACTCAGTTGTCAACTGAGTACATTTCTGCAGCTAACACGACTCTTTCACGGGCTGGTTTGAGCTTCGTGGATCGCTAATCTACCTCATTTGCATGCCTTTTGGCTGCAAGTGGGGAGATTAGCATATCCACGCCTGCCCATGTAAGAGTCGTTTTAGCTTTCTCTTACACGGAATTTCGGGTTGTTTCTGGATCGCGATGGCTGCATGGAGTCTTACACAGCTCTTAGACTCCGTGCAAGCCATCATGAATCCTGCCCTTAGTTTAGACAGGAAATATTTCATGTTTTAAAATATGTTTTATGTCTTTAAATATGAATATGCAGTGAATTGTTTCCTTCTTTTGATTGAGCTGCATCATGAAGGTTTTAGTTTAAATGTATGTGAACAGTATTTTTTTTATATAACACACTGAGGAAGAGCATTGGCCTGAAAGCTTTGTGTATTCTAAATAAACAAGTTTGTTACTTAGTACTATCTGCCTAGCATTTTTGATCACTGGACTTTACCTTGCACATAGACCAACATGTCATCGTGGACCTTTATAAATGGACACTAGTAATATCCTGGCTGTGTGCAACAGACTTGTGTGAGTTGTTAATGCTACATCGTGTCTGTTACATCTGATAGATGTCCTCAAAGAGGTCATTGAGGGCATCCACAATGACAACACTGTCATCCTGTGGAACTTGAACAGGCCAAGGCATTTGACATAAATCCACACTGAGGTATTCAATCAGCACCATCATATGTGGCCATAAACAGATATATCACCAAATGGGTAGACCAGTGTATCACATACATGGCATCTCACTATGTTGAAGTGCGTGACGTGACCTATATCTCAGGTCCAGTGATCAGGTCCATACATCAGGGCTGTCTGCTCGGCCCTTTCCTTTCCATTATTTAAGTAATGGACATCACAGATAACATACACATTCTGTGTCAAAACAGCTGCCTGAAGGGCTACATATTGTGGGCAATCATTGACTCCAACTGCAACAATAGTATAATACAGACAGTATCAATACATACCAAAGATTGCTGACACAGCTATGACAACATCTGCAATGACAAGAAAACATGAGGGGGTTGTTACATCAGGAAAACAAATACAAATCCCAAGTATAATGTAGACATCACATCCTATAATCAGACCAATAGTATATGTCCTGTGTCGTGGGGTAGATGGTAAGTGGAACATGCACCAGCATGTGGTCACAGTGCTGACTACTTCTTTGTATGCAACACAAGTACTGGGTAGGTGAAGGTGATCCACATAAGAGGCCATAATACCTCCACAGTTCCCAGCCTTCATCACATCAGTAACAGAGTAAAATGCACCTTTCTTCATGTACCTCCCTACACATATTCCACTGATGTTTAACTTAAGTGTACCACCTTTGTTACAGTGAGCTGTCACACATATTATTGGCCATACCTAAGTATTATTTTTGTGGCATAAACATGACTATCTGATGGTGTGGAACACTCATCAAGTTGTTACACCAGATGCATGTGTGCTACCTATTCTGGTGATGCATGCACTACATACATAGTTGTTTGACAATATTAATGGCATAAATATCATTCATGACAGTATAGATTGTGCCATGTATATATGCCATGAACACCAGTCAACTAGCGTGTATTGCTCATAATGTCACATACAGGTATAGTAGTGTCCCTCCTTACATCTTCAGCTGATGTTACAGTGCCAGGACACTGTGTGTGATTACCCTCATAGAGTGTGTACGTATCATAATAGTTTTACAAGTGTGTTCATGCAGAATCATCTCATCACTCTAAATCACATATGTTATGTCAGAGGCATGGAATTACTGGTGGTATTTTTCTTATATTGTCCATGACTTGTGGTTGGTTTGTTTAATGTTATCCATGAGCCTTTACCTGTGTCCTACTTGCTGGAGTTCTCTGCTGAGATTATACTCATATTCAGGCAAATCAGTTTGCACAGCTTCACAATATGCACTCTACCTCAATTGTATGTCAGATCCCTGATAGATGTCCTCTGCATCATGTAAGGATGCTTATTTTACACAGACATCCTCCCCATTGTTATGTCATCTTATGTGACAATCACATAATACAGATTTTCACTGTGCAGTCCCTACTGTACGATATAGATATGTGATTGGTGTTGCTGGTAGAACCATCTCCCATTGACATGCCCTAATCTGCTGTACATTAGGTTGTTTCACCTGTCCTCTTTCCCTGTGTTCATTCTTACAATTCATCTGTATGTCCCTATTCAATACATACACTTCCACTCAGTGTTTATTTTACATGGCAGTCCATGTACTGTTACAGATCATTTACACAGCTTCAGTACAGAATGTCATGAATGGGATAACACAATACTCTGCACTGTAGATAGACTGTCCTGTACTGTATCTGGACTATACTCTCAGATCTCCAGATTTTCACATAATGTCCATATATATTCCTTATCAAATTGGTGGCTTTCTGCTATATCACTGGGATGATCTCAGGACTGATGTGAATCAGTATTACATACATTTGAGTTTCAGACTTCAAATCCTTCAAAACATGTATCTTAACACAAACCCTTGATTATTCTAGCAAATTTCTATATGGCAACTATGTCAAATATGTCCCTATTTCTGGGTCATTCTCCCCCCATTATGTTGGCTTTTGTCCAGATGTGCAGATATCTTACACTAAGAGATTGAGAGCTATGCTATCTGTGAAGCCCTGGTGATCATTGTGGCATTCTGTGCAAAACCACTGACCATCAGTGCTCTGATTTAAAAAGGGATGCTATCCATGTTCAGTGCACTGTTTTCTGGCTGGCAACACTATTGCCAGCTAAGAAACCTTGCTTAAACGCAGTGTGTGGCATGAATATGCATTGTGTGCTGCAGCTCACCGTGCACCACTGGGCATCACTGTGCACACATGTAAACTCCGTGTAAGCTTTGTCTGAAGTCTACACAGAGTTTATTGAATCTGGGGGAACATATTATGAGCAGCATAGTTAATGTTTTATGGTCACTAGACTGACAAAAAGGGATAATGTAGAAAACTGACAACTGGTCTTACTACATATAATAATGAAGAAGGGTGGCTCTAAGAAGGTGAAATTCACATTAAACATTTTAACTGAGTTCTAGATGTGTCATGAGTAAGTATCAGAATGAATAGATTTACCTCATGATAATCTAACTCTGAAAGCATTACCCTCTGACTAATTGACCTACTTTATTCTGACAGATACAGGTAAACTCGCTTGTAATCAGCATCTGGGGATGGGGGTATAGAATTTATTTAGGGTCACATCATATAAGTCAGTTTGATACAACAAGAAGTAATAGTAAGGACAGATGATGTGAACTTGGCAGATATTATTTGTTTCAGTTTTTGGGGATTTTATATCTCCTGACTTCTTTTAGGAACAAAGTCATATTTAATAGAAGTAGTAGTAGGGCAGCAGACAAGAAGTCTTATAAGAACACATTTTAATGGTTTACATTACATGATACACAGAAAATAATCAAAACAGAAATTGCAGTAAACCTGAAGAACTACGTAACTTTTAATTTCAGTACAGGTATAGGAGGGCATAAAATTAGTAGAGAGAGAAAGAAAGGTTAACTGATGTATAATACACAATTAAAAACAGCTAAAACTAGAGGATGTACATGCAAACTGTTGGTAGATGACAACACACTGCTTGAAGTGGATGGAGACTGACCAGACTTTGATTGAAATGATGCACAATGACAGTCAAGCTTAGGGTCTGTATGTTTCCAGTATGATGATGTAAAATAGGCTACCAGGATTAATGCCGGATTTTGCTAAAAATCAACAGCTGTGAATTTTTTTTTATCATGAGGGTTATGCCCACCTTTCAAAATAAACATCTGTAAACTTTGTGGATGTTGTAAAACATCCTTCTTGGAGTAATTTTTGTTTCACTCTATGCAGTGGGTATCAAATATTTCTATGTCAGAAAACACGTCTAATGACCATCTTTAGAATTAAACTGATTAGTAAATTAAGGTAGTATGGTCTAATTCAAATTCTTTGGCTGTACTATTTGCGAGGGACTTTCAAAGAAGAAATGATTTTGGTGATAAATGCCCATCTTCAATTTAGTAGTGATTAATTCTCTATAGTGTGGTTTAACATGTAAATCAGGAAATTCAAGGTACTATTCTTGAAAGAACACTGTGTACTGTGGAACAAGACTGATATGCCATATAGATTGATATGCCAAAGCCTGTTGGTATTACAGCACAATGCAGTGAGCCACTTTAACTGTTTTACTGCATTGTATGCCATTCATAAAAGAAAATGATTTGTTGTTCCAGATGTTTCCAGTAGGGTACTCAAACCCCATACAATCCTATGGTGCTGTAGCTGGCAGTACTCAGTACCGCTTTTCTGCTAATAAGTTGCCCATACGTTGCTCATCAGATATAGCTCAGCAACATATTAGCATGACATTAGAAAGAAAATATCTGTGGCATGATAGGAATATCGCACAGGTAATGGAGATACTTGCAGTGGAGGCAAACCTGCTCACACATTCTAACATGCCTTCCCCCCACACACACACACACACACACACACACACACACACACACACACACACACACACACACACACACACACACACACACACACACACACACACACACACACACACACACACACACACACACGTGCACACACACACACACACACACACACACACACACATGCACGTGCACACACACACACACACACACACACACACACACACACGCACACATGCACACACACACACACACACACACACACACACACACACACACATAGACACTGATGTCGAAGAGCATATAGGAGTTTGCAGAACACCAGATCCTTTCATTACCATAATACATTAATGACACCTGGTGTACTGGTATAGCTTTGGGAAGAACATTTTTATGAATTAGTCCCCATCATGATGGTGGATCATATACAGCAGTGGCAGCTTAGGAAGGTAAGGTGTAGAATACCTCACAGACCTGCACAACATTGCTGTTCTGTGTAGTGCTGTCATGCTACACAGTGCTTCCCATTATTCTTAGCCCAGGAGTGTCTGTTACACCTTTCACTCCTATTCTTAGGATGATGGGAACTTCTATGTAGCATGTCACTAACACAAGGTATTGAGTGAAATAAAGCATCTTGCACCTTATGAAGTAGCTATGTGTATCTACTTACTAAAGTTATAGTACACCTTAGACAGCTGTCTCTCACTGCTGTCCTATGGTCCATGGTCATATTTATGAGTGTATACTGGGCAATTGTGTTTACCTTTCCAGAAAATGAGATGTTTTTTATACACCAGAATAGACAGCTGTCATTTGTTTTTATGAATTGTGATAGTCAGTGGCAGGGGCATTGCTAGAATGGGTCTAAGGGGGGCATCTGCCTCAGATGCAAGGTATTAGGGAGAGCAGTTGGAAGATACTGGTCAATTGGTAGTGCAGATCCCACATTCATTTCTGCATGTGCATTACTGAACTGCCAGTACAGAAATGAATTACAATACTGCCTTTGTAGTCTTTAGTGTTTAGTTTGTCTGTAGTATAACTTGTAGTAATCCACTTATTACTTATTACAAATGGATTATCCAATACCTAATATATAAGGGTAGGTAAACCACTCCTGTGGTTATACCATGCTGGCTAGATAGTGGCTACCTCTTTCAGCCCATTTCTAAAATATATTTTCAGTCCTGACTTGTCAAACAGAGGTTCATATTCCTCAAGCAGTAAAATTAGTGTTTGTTAATTTATCATATAACCTTCTGACATTTCAGTAATAATTATACATCCATCCACTCACTCATCTATTAATATGTATGCTTACTTCAGCAACAAAATCACTCCTCTGATATCCCCTACATTCTGTAAACCATTACATATAAAATTCAGTATTAACTTGAAGTATTCCCTTAATAATTCATGACTTTAATCTAACCAATCAATGTCATTAGCTTTCTATGAAGCATGCATTACCTTATACATCAGCGGAGGGGTTAAATGCATCACCCTTTCATCCAGGCTATTTGAGTTTAACAAACATTCAAATACACAAATTAATGTTTTCAAAGTAATCGCCATCTTTATACAAAGGGAACAATGTAATACTGACCTTGACGTCTACGGTTGGGATTTCACCACTGTTGCTAGTACAGACTCTCATCATCTTCACTTGCTATCACTGCTCTTCCCTTTCTGTTTGCTCTTTCTCTTTCTACTGTACCACAGCCAGTTTACACTGATGCTTTCTGTCTTTCCTCCTCTGTGTGTTTGGCCTCACTGTCTGAGTGGGCTCCCTTCCCATCTCAAGTGGAATCATTCTGTCAGCTGTTTCAAGGCATTTCATCCACAGATCCAGCTGCAGGTCATACAGTTTAAGCTGCATTTTTGGATAATTTTGTCATGTATCGATTTGTCCTTTAACTAGATTCTGTGTAACTATTGCTCCTTATAGGATGTCTTGCAATTTAGTGGACTGAACTTCAACTTCTTTAACAGGTACTATCAACTCTTCCTTAGCTCAGAATGTGAAATTCCCTTTGATTTATATGATAGATCCGCTGAACTTCAACTGCATAGATATTGCCACCAATGCATCCTTTGTGAGATCAGAATGTAAAGTGCCTTTCATTTACACTGTTCAACCAAGGCATTGACAGAATAACCCACTCCGGCATTGTTGACAGACTCAAGAGGTTAGGTATAAACCCATATGTAACATGGTGGATAGTCAACTGGCTCACAGACAAGACCCAGGAAGTTAGAACTCTGGAGTCCACCTCCATAAAGAGGCCAGTCACAAGTCCATCAGGGATCAGTCCTTGGATCACTCCTTTTTGGCATTTACATCTCAGAAGTCAATGCCAATGTAAGTGGTCTCTGGCTGACTAAATTTGCAGATGATTGCAAATGAGGAGATATCATTGAATCTCACACTGACACAAATGTTCTCCAGGAGGGTCTGACACACAAACAACTAGTGTCAGAGCCACGGACTAAAACTAAATGCCAGTAAGTGCATAATAGTGTCCTTTAGGAAGCCATTCATCCCAGGTAACTATCATATTGACGACACACTCTTAAAGTTGATCCAGCAGTCAGGAACTTAGGGACATGCATAGATAGTAATGAAGTCTTAGACCATCACATGTCTAAACTGGTGAGGAAATCATTCTGTGTTGAGCAACTTATAAACAAAAGTATGGTATCTAAGTCCAAGGAACTTATTGTTCCACTCCATTTGGCATTCATTAGACCTATCATTGAGTACAATGCTCCCTTTGGTATGTACCTAACCAGGTATATCCAGCAAATGGATTGTCTACAAAGGTTCCTTACTAAAAGAATACAGGGCATAAAGTAAAATGTCCTATGCAGACCACCTCAAGGCCCTATCCCTGTATTCTGTCTCTTACAGGGTTTTGAGGGAAGATCTATGTCTGATATACAGGACATTGTCAGACCCCATGCTGATGGACCTGCATATCCACAAAACAAACAGCACCAGAATTACACATTCTAAAGACTTAAAACCTTGCCTGTGATATAAATAGGACCTACTGGAGAGATAGATATGTATCCCAGAGACTACACTGTCTGTGGAACAGACTCCCCATCCATGTGAAGCAGAGCTCCTCCCTAACCCAATTCAAGTGTAACTTAGACAATTGGATGAGAAACTGGAAATTCATCCCTTTTTTGGCACATATGTCTCTAACATACACAGGCAACCTGTAAATGGTTTATCTCCCAGGCCCATACTTACAGTTATCAAGGGTATCAGAACTTGTCAGAGATTTGGGATGCATGGCTAGGCTTAAAAAGGCCTTGTGGTCAATAGCCTAGTAAACACCTATGAAGCAGTAGCACTAGTGGAATTTTAACATAGTCATATGGCCTCATTTTTGTGTATGTATACTTACACTGTGTTAAAAAATGCTGTGAAGTGTAGAGTCTGTATATTTACCAGGTGGATTCAAGTATATGTGCACATTTTTGCTGACAAAACTCTTTTGTACTAAATACATGTCTAATTTACAAAATCAGTACTGACTGACAGCAATACATATATCAGAGTATGGGCTTTAAACATGCATAATTTTAACAGTTAGTTATGGGTATGAGCTATGGTCTCTTGATCCACATTACTGTCCAAAATAATATTAAAATAAATGTTTAGAAGTATAAGAAACCTGGTCTTAACTGCATAAAGGCTCTAGGGCCGTTAACCTAGTAATCTGCTAACCCATGTACCTATGTAAAACAACTGAATACTGCTGCCTTAGGCTATGACAACACCAACCACATGGAAGTAGGTTTCACACTGCATTGTTAAGTAAGAAATACAAACAATGACTTTCTAGAGATTCACTTACCTCCACCTCAGCACAGTATCTTACAGTGCTATGCTGCCAACATTAACTTTACCCTGATAAACCTATTGTATTCTCACACACAATAATTTCAGTAAGAAGCTGGTATTTCCTATCACTGTCACAAATCCTGTATCTGTAGTAAATAAATGCCACCATCCAGATCAGTCCGGCAAACCAAGGTTAATGATTATTTTATACTCTTAAAATGAGCGGATTGTATTTTTAGCTTATGGTAGGTACACCTAAGCAATCAACCTGTCTTAAATGTGGGTGGCAACACCTGTAATTTACCAGTTTCCTGAAATTCTGGAATTAACCTTTATATACCTTAGCAAGCATTTAGCCACAAGATATTGGAATTTAATAATGAATTTTTTCCATTAAACAGTACCATTTAAAAATTAAATATGCAAATAAGCATAGCATAAAACAAATATAGGTAAACAGATGACATTTGAAATGGTATCAATTGGCTATGTCTGAAGATAAAATGTAAAACAAATATAGGTAAACATATGATATTTGAAATGGTATCAATTGGCTATATCTGAAGATAACTGTAATTTATCTACATCTAATTAGCAAACATTTTACAGGAAAAATCCATAGACATGAGCTCACCAATGCTAGAAGAAGACAGTTGCTCTTCTTAACTATAATCTTTGCAAAAATTCATTTCATAAACTTCATAGAACACTTTCTGTGGAAAGCATACACTCCATCTATCTGAACTGAGCAGCTATACTTTGAACTTAAAAGGAAGGGTTACATTTACTTTAAGAAGTTCCAGGATAATGCTCTAGAATCTTGATAGAGGCAGCACTGGAAATATTTAGTTAGTGCATACTACTAGAAAAATCCCCATTACTTCATCAGGTAAAAAAGTCCAGGCCCTTTGTCTCCTGTGCCAGGACAAACCTTTTCACCAAAACAACTTCTCCAAAAGCAAAACAGGCCCCGGGATTCACAAAGCTTGCGCCAGGTGCAGGAGTAGCGATAGTGTTCCAACACCAAATATGGCCGCCAAGCGATACAGGTACGGGCTGTTTTCACGTGCACTACCTGCATACACTACGGCGGCACAGCTCTCGGCTCCTGTATGCTAATCACCCCATTTGCAGCAGTGTAGCATGTGAATGAGGGTAGTTAGCGATCCACAGAAGTGGTGCAGGCATAGTGTAAGCATGCAGAAATGTAAACCTTAAAAAATGGTTTACATTACTGCAAACATAAGATCAGAGCCATGTCAGCCAGCCAAACACATGTATTATATTGTTAATATATGCCGATGGCTAAATATATAGCCATTGGCATAAAAAAATGTGCAAAATGTAAAAATAACATTATTATTGTTTCTCATGCTATCGCAAAGTTTAAAGCGTAGGGCAACGGCGTGCAAATGGGATCATAAGAAAAATAGAAAAAAAGAAAATAAAACTGCAATGTAACACATATCATGATTTCCCCATAATAGTCAATGGCAGCCATGTTACATCACACCATGGTGCAAGGGTTGCTAAGGGGCTGTGTTAGTCTTATGCGCAGTTTCTAGGAATTAGTAGGCAATCTAATGCAAATGAGAGGAGTTATACTGAATCACAGGTTCCCCCTGGTGTAAGGATGCACCTCACAGTGTAGAGTTATAACACCGAGGTGTGACCATGAGGTAAAGATGACATCAAGAGAGGGGTGTGTCACCTTTGCTGTAAGCACATTGGAGCAATGCCAATCTGATTTGCCCATAGCTAAGCAAAGCTAAAGGAAAGGGGTGTGTTTAACTGGCTTTAGCTTTGCCTAGCTGAGTGCGTGCAAAGTAATCGAGTATGCATGTAAAAGGAGATTAAAATGTGTTTAAACCCGGTAAACGGGTATGCGCGGCGTGCACTGGAGCTGAAACAGGAAGGATATATGAAAAAAATAAGGAAATGCTGCAGCAGGGAAATTGGAATACAAATGAGTAATTAACACCTATGAACCTACAGTGGGCCATTGACAACAGCTAACAAGGCTGCTAGCAGCTACCCGCAGAACAGGAAAGAAAACAATAAAGTGTCACAGCAGAACAAAGTAGAATTGCATTATATCAGCTACATAACACACTTTGCAACATATGACTGGGTAGAGAAAGTACAAGACAATACATCTGGCAGGTGGATGCATGCCTGACACTGGGAGGGGATCTAGGTTTAAAATGGAATTAAAGGGCAACAGATGAATCAAACCAGGCAAGCATAACTCCACACTACAGCCCCCACACTTGCAGTAATCAATGTAAAACTCATAAGTAGGATGCCTTGCAGCTGGAACTGCTCACACACAGCCAATTACATCAGCAGCATCTATAGCACAATAGTATAAAGTGTGAAAGGACCTCACACACACTTGTGTTTTCCCATACACACTGCACCATTGGTGTATAAAAATGGGGAAGTTTTAATATGTACGTGCTAGGGGCTGCCATTGCTTTGATTCGCCAACATGTGATGGAGACTGAAAGTGGTGAGGAGGATGATGCTGACAACCACCGCAGGCACCAGAGGAGGAAAAGAGTGTTCAGACCCAGGGTAACCTACCAGGGGCTACATGATCTGGAGATAGTAGAGCATTACAGGGTGGACAGGGACACCCTACAGCAACTTGTGGAGCTGTGCCAGCCACAGCTCAGAGCCAGAACAAACAGAGGGGAACCCATCCCATTGGATACCAAGGTATGTGTATGCTTGAGAATACTAGCCACAAGTACCTTTCAAAGGCCAACTGGGGATATCATGGGATTCTCACAGGCATCAGCATCCAGGGTACTCCACCAGTTCCTGGATGCCATGTTACTACATGTCAATGAGCACATATACTTCCCCCAAATGCAGGAGACGTTGGCCAGCAATATGCATCTCTTCCACTGTGTGGCAGAATACCCGGAGGTACTGGGTGCAATAAACTGCACGCGCATACACATGAAGTCACCACCCGGTGAGCAGGGTAGGCGCTACATAAACCGCAAGGGATACCCCTCCATCAACTGCCCAGTTGTGTGCAATGCCCATGGCATTATCATGGATGTGTGTGCTGGCAGCCCTGGAAGCTACCACGACTCCCACATCTGGCATGCCTCACAGTTGTATCAGGCATTTGCCAGGGGGGGACATCCCATATGGCCATCTGGTGGGGGATGCTGACTATGCACTGGAACCGTGGATGATGACACTCATCAGAAATGAACACACACCCATGCAAGAATGCCATAATGAGGCACACGTACAAACCAGAATCATCATAAAACATGTGTTTGGGATGCTCAAATCACAGTTCCATTGCTTTGAAATATCTGGTGGAGCCTTGCAGTACTCTCCAGCCACATGTGCCCACATCTTCATATTATGTGCCATGCTACACAATATGATCCTGTGGAAACAGCTACAGCAGGGATAGAATGGTGAAGGCCCTCACAGCCTACCACCATTGCCAAGGGCCCCACAGGCACAGTGGGGCCATGAGTCCCCTGAGCCAGCCCCTGCAGGCAGATGGAGGCATGCCCAGTATGCCCATGCCTTGGCAAGGAGGGAATGTATAGCACACACACTGATAGTGTAGGCACCTAGGGACCTTTCACCTTTCTCCACCTACACACACAGTAAAAATGGATGGCACACACACAAGACTACCTATAAATTGTCATGTATAGGCAGTCTACTGTGTGCATCCAACATAGGCAGCCCACAACTATTGCACACACAACTGCTACTGGCACAAGGTAATTCAACACCTGAACAGTAAATTAACCTATCAGCATGTATTGCTACTGTATGTATAGGTTCATAGGTAGGTACCAGGCTAACTGCCTGAGGGCATTCATAAGCCTAGCCAAAATGTGTCAGCTTTTGCCACCCCATTGATTAATTAGCTGTCTCTCTGTTGAGCAGAGCCAATGGTGGGATCTCTGGGGTGTATTTACCATTCCTCATCCACTCTTCAAGTTTTCTCTTGAAGAGTGTTAGTGAGAGGCTCTGTATAATGTAATTAGGGATGTTGTTCCAAAGCATGGGGAGTCTCTGTGATAGGAATCTGTCCCTCCAGCATGTTCTAGTTATTGTTGCGGCAAGGTTTAGCTCACTAGAGTGCTTGGCTCACTGTGACATGGATTTCCTTATGTGGAGCATATCCATTAAGTCTGAGTTGGACATGGCTTTGTAGGCCAGTAGAGATCATCTTTGAGTAAACGAGATGCCACTGAGTACAGCTGGAGTTTATTGAGTCTGGCTGCATAGGACATATGTTTGAGGCCAGTAATCCTCTTTGTGAGGTACTCTTGTGGTCTTTCCAGCTGTTGGACATGTTTTCTGAGGTGCATCCCAAATGGGGTATTATACTCTATGATGGGCCTGATGAGTGATGAGTAACAGGGCACTATAACCTCAGTATGTCTAGACGCAAACCCTGTAGTAATTAGATGGCCTACATAGAAGGATGTCCTAACTACTTTGGTGATATGATTGTCAAAGGAGAGATTATTATCTACCTTAGTCCCCAGATCTCTTATTAACTCGTCTTTAAGGCAGCTGCCACCTATGTGGTAATTTGTGTGTGTTTTGTTTTCCAAAATGGAATGACTATGCATTTTTGTGGCATTTATCTTGAGGCCATGACTCTGACACCCTGTGTTGGTCTCTGTGAGGCCCTTTTGAAGGATGTCTGTGCCAGCTGGACTGTCAATTATGGCTCCCAGTTTTCAGTCATTGGCAAACTTTGTCTGTCATAGTCCACCTGTGTTTGCCTGTACCTCTGAGAAGTATATGCCGAAAAGTAGGGGTCCCAGGACTGAGCCCTGTGGGACACCAGTTGTGACTGGTTAAAAGTTGGACCTGAAGGTTGCTAGTCTTACCATGTGGGTTCTGTCTGTAAGCCAGTTGGCAACCCATCCTGTGATGTAGGGGTTTATGTTCAGGCTGGTGAGTTTATCAATAATACCCGAGTGGAGAATGGTGTTGAAAGCCTTGGCGAGGTCCAGGTAGGATGTGTGATCCACCTCTCCCCTCATCTATCACCTGGGTGACTGTCAGCCAGGTTCAGTAGGCATGATCTGCCCTCAACCAATAAGACCTGGGTTGGTTCAAGTGTTTGGAGGTTACCAATGTCTTTGTTAATGAGTTCCATGATGATGGGCTACATAGCCTCACAGACCAGGCTAGTCAGGCTTATGGGGCAGTAGTTGCCATGGTCAGTTGTGGCTCCTCCTTTGTGGAGTGGAATAACCGTTGCTATGTGCCATTCTATGGGCATGTAGCTTGTAGAGAGGCTGAAGCTGAAAAGCTTATTTAGGTGGGGGGGGGGTTAGTTTGTCTTGTAGTGTTTGCAAGACACAGCCTGAGACACCATCTGGCCCCAGAGACGCTGTGTTTTGCCTTTTGAGAGGGCTATTTTTCACCTGTGTGTCTGTGATGTCTGGGATACTGTACTTTTTGTGTATTGTGTGCCCTTTAGGGGGGTGATATGGGGGTGAAGTTTGTTAGTGATATCAGTAGGTTCAGTATATTTTGTGCTATATTGCACCAGCACAGCGCAAATCTGTGAGTTACCATTTAGATTCTTGACATAGCCAAAGAAGGCTTTGTGGTTATCTGTCTAATCCTTGGCTAGTTCTCTTTTGAAGTTAGCCTTGGATGATTACATGAGGGACCATTGTTTCTTACTAATACTGGTCAGGGATGCCCTTCCTTCTTGGGATTTTCTTGTATTTCTGGGCTACTATCCTCCTTCTATTGTATAGCCAGTTTATTGCAGGGGTCCACCAGACTGGTGTCCTTGTCTTGGAGGAGTGCGTCTTGGTTTACCAGGGATGGCACAATCCATACATCCTTGTAGGTGCTCAAAGAGTGCATTTGTAAATCTTTCTGTATCTTGGGCAGTGTTTTCCCTTAGTGTGGGGGCTGTGAAACTTCCCACCTCTGTCTTTAGTAGTTTGAAGTTAGCTGTAGGAAAGGTTTTCACTGTGGTTTCCTTGGGCAGGGGAGATGGTGGGGTGTGGACATCCACAGTAAATAGTTTATGGTCAGATCTAACCAGTGACGGGTTTACCTTTGCTGTGTTGCACCTGTCGCTCATGTTGGTGATTACCAGGTCTAGTATGTTTCCACTTCTGGTTGGGGAGTTTACCATCTGATCCAGGGCATTTGAGTTGATAAATTCCAGGAAATGCTGGGCCTGGAATTAAGTACTTGAGTAGTTTTCCCAGTTAATGGTAGGGTAGTTGAAATTGTCCAATATCAGGGTGGTCAGTAGGACTGTCATGTTTTCCACTGTCTCCAGGAAGGTGGAGTGTTGGTCCTGGGTCATGGAGGGTGATCTGTAGCAGGCCACAATTTGCATTGCCGTTTTGGCAGATGTTAGCTGCACATGGATGATCTCAGAGGTATCGTGCTGCCCCGCTAACCTGGAGGTGTAGGTATCCTTGATTAATATGGATACACCCCCTCCATTTCTGTGCCAGTCCATGTTCTGTGGCTGAAATATGTGGTATGAGTTGCAGTCCGGTAGTGCTGGGGTGCTCTCAGGAGCCTTAAAACAGGTTTCAGTTACTGCAGAGATGTTGACATTGTTCATACCGAGGAGTGCTGTGAGTGCGTGCATGTTGTGATTTCAACTCCTGGCATTGAGTAGCATAACCCTCATTGTTTTACTTTTGTGCTGTTTATGGAGGTGGGTTTCACCTTTGGGCCTTGCCTATAAAAGGCAGCATGGGGCTGGCAAGAGCCTTGTCCAGTATTCAAAAGCCTAAGGGTGACAGGTGCAAGCCGGTATGGTATTGTTGCATGCATGTTTCCCGTCTATGCTTGTTTCTCACCTTTCCTGTAGGTAACCTATTGGTAAGCAATATAAAGCCTTAAACTGATGCAAGCCTACTAGCTTCCAAGAGAGACTTTTGGAGTGATTAAGTATCAGTGTTCTGCATGTTCTTGCTGTACTGAACAGTTTTCTGCCTGCATGCTGATCACTTACTGTATATTGTGATCTGAAAGCTCTGTTTATTCACATATTGTATTTCATTGATGGCCTGCACCTTAGAGGTTCACAGGTAGGTACTAGGTTAATTGCCCAAGGGCATTTAGAAGCATAGCTACAGTGTATTGGCTTTCTCCACCCCACTGATCAATTAACTGAGCCTCTGTCAAGCATAGCCAATGAAGTGATTCCAGGCAGGGGTGCCAAAAGCTGTTAAAGACTGGGGGGTGGTGGAAGGTGATGGGAGCACTTAGTGATCTAAACAGTGCATGTAAACATGAAAACTCCACACCATTCAAATTCCCTGACAGGTCTTGTAGCTGTAAAACTGGGGGGGCTCCCCCCCTGGCTGTATGGTTCGGGCACACATGATCCCAGGGGTGTATATTCCATTACCCATTCAAGGTTTCTCTTGAAGAGTGTCAGAAGGGGCTATGCCTAATGTAGTTAGGAATTTTATTTTATATTTTCCCCTTTCATTTCTTATGTTATGATTTCAAGAGTACGTGAAGCTCAGTGGGTTTGTTTGCCACTGCCCTTTGCTTAGCCTAGCTTACACATAGAAATCATCTAACTAGAAAAATAGGCAGAAGCAATGTTGATGTCAATAGTGTAATGGGTGGAGCAGTTGCATAGTATCTATGCATTTGCAGTTCAAATCCCACTAAAGTAAGAGATGTTTTTTTATGTTAAAATGTATACCTTAACCACAGTTTGCATATTTAGGTAGTAATATTCAGTTTAATAAACATTTGAAACACCCATACAAACCCATGTGTGCCCGAGAGTAAAGTCAGCAGAGATTGTAATGTTATGTAAGCACATAGTGAGATGTTATTACACTTGAGTATATATATCCTGAATAGTTAGTGGATGTGACTGTGTTTGCGCGCACAGGTTATACGCTTTTAAATTTCATTTAACTGTGTTTAACTGCCACCTTAATGTCACACAATCACTTTTTAACATGCTTACAATTGCTTAAAAGAGCCATATTCTGGCCTAAAAAAAGTTAAACCATTGCAGGTCTTGAACCCTGGACCATGTACACTATAGCCACTGGACTTACCACTAAGTCATATACATGTGTCATGGGTTTTAGAATATACCTTTTACTACAGGCATTCCACAGTACTGGCAACAAATGGGACAGCCACTTTGTGTACATATGGACAGTACATTGTAATATACTGTAGTTTGTAAATCAACATATACAAGTCTACATATGTATAACTGTTAATTAATGCTAAATAAATATATATGCATATATACAGACACATCTATAGCATATATATAAACATCTGTGAACACACTTCATGACACAGAAGCAATCCAAAGGAATTGAAGTGTACACAAAACACATACAGCTCTGGTATTATAACAATTAATATCAACTTAATTCACCATAGAAGGGATGGTTGTTGTGTATGTGGAGTTTGTGGTGGGGGAGAATGATGGGTAATGAAATTATGCATCAAGGAGAGACTAGGTTGGATGTTCAGTAAGTGAACTGGAGGTGTATACATGGAGTATGGAGACAATAAAAAAAGGACTCAAAACCAGAACCATGCTCATCCCTAATACACCCTGAAAGGTCACATTGCAACACAAAATTCCACAAACATATGAACATTAACATGTATTATACATATGTACACCAACTGACTGTCACATTTGTTTTCAGTACCGAGAAATGCTTGTAGTCAAAGGTATATTCTAAAACCCATAAAAGTTGCACATATCTCAAATTCCTTAGTGGTAAAGTTAGTGACTGTGGTGTTCATGGTCCCGAGTTCAAGACCTATACGGGCTGTTTATTTTTTATGAGGGCCAGAATAAGGGCTGTTGGATGCAGGTTGATTAAGACACTTTTAAGCAGTTTTAAGTGGGTTTGTGTGGATTTGCGTGATGATAAGTGGCACTTAAACACAGTTAAACGGATAAGCATGTAACCTTTGCTTACTGTCGCACAGAATACGGGCAAACTATCTTACAACTGCTTAAATATGCATTAATCACCATTTCCCTAGCAGTGCCTGCTCTGAGAAGTAAAATAATAACCATGTCCAGAATTAGAACCCACAACCGTGTACACCATTCTCAGAATAACCTACTACTAAGCTACATGAGATGCACCTATGTCAGTTGTGCTTTCAGACAGGTTAAAACACAAAAGGGAAGATTGTGTGGCAATAGGACAAACTGCCATGTACCCAATGAAAGGTGTATGCTATATATATACATATATATATATATATATATATATATATATATATATATATATATATATATAATATATATTTATATTGTATATACAGATGTACATATGTATATATAGATAGATAGACAGATAGATACATGTCGATATATAGAGATATACATATATATAGATATATAGATAGATTAAAATCATCTACACATCTATGGAGGTACATATGCAATAATATATATTACTGGTACATAAAGATGTATGTATATATATATATATATATATATATATATATATATATATATATATATATATATATATATATACATACGTGCATACATGTGTGTATACAGCATCTGAAGTGTTCAAATCTGAGTATAACATGGACTATAGCAATTACACATTCTGCCCCCCCAAACAGTATGAACATAACATATGAAGAGTATATGCCAATACACTATTACAAATATGTCATACGGACATGAGCCAAATAGGGTTAGTCACCAAGATAACTACAATGACTGCAAATATCCATGACAGAAATGCACAGACATCTTTTATTTAGCAAACCTTTATTACATTCCGATGTATGGCCAAAAAGGATTCAAGGACTAACATTACCTGCATGCAATACAGGAAGCATTTAACAGTGCCTTAATGAATCAACCTGCAATTGCCATAGTATTAGTCCACTAAGGGATAAGTGTTCACATAGGGAAAGAACCCACACACACATATAGAATATGTATAAAAGCAGTTTCTACATACCTGCATCTGCTATGTACACCCACCAACATCTCCCGTACACCCAAACAAATTACAGCAATACATACTGTCATACCATTACAAATTATTCACCCACTGTACATCTGCTGAAACCTTGACATACCTGGACAGAGTCTCATTAGCATGGCCCTATATGAAATAGTTGCTGTTATACAATGGAACAGCTGCTGATGTTACAGGGTTTGTTTGAACAAATCATGTTTCAGAGGGTTGAAAAGTAATTACACCAGGAAGTGTTACCAATTACTGATTATCAGTACAGTATGATACACATTAACACCAAACTAAAGATGTCTGGTGAGCACACTGTAAACCCCCTAACATTATATGCATAGCCATACAGGCATGAGCTGGTCAAACAACCTGGCCAGACTGAAACATATGTAGAAGTATTAGGTACAGACAAACCTTGCACAAGTAGCAATGTTCAGAAATATAACAGCAGTACTCACATGTAGACCAAAACCTCTAGACATTCCACACAATATAGTTGAGTTTGTTTCCATACAGCTGTTGAAATAGATTTCAGACCACACTTCCAGGCTGTCTTCCTCACAAGTAAGGCAAAGGGACAACGCCCAATTGGAGTACTCAGTTATACTCCACTGTTGCCATGGTATTAGCTAATGGAGTAGCGACACAGCTGATGTGCATGTAATTAACTACTTTGGAACACCAATTGGTGATCAGTATAGCACAAGGTACTGATCTCTAACTACAAAAGGATGGCTTGTCACACATTCAAACCATCTATATATACCTGCAGAACATTACAAAATACCCCAAAAAGAAATAAAACAAAGACCGAAATAAATAAAATACCACTCAATAACACCTCCGATTGCCAATAAGGTATGTATAAATTGTAGTATGTCTGTGTATGTAGTACCTGTTCTGTAATAATTATAGGGTAATCAATGCATATAGTGGAAATAGCTATCTTATAGTAATGTATTGTTGAGCAGTAGTTATGCCTGTAGTATTCTATGTGTGTACTGCTGTAGGTCACAAGGCAAACTCCTCATACACCACAAGGGATGATATATTTGGGCTTGAAATTCATTAATTCATTTCCAGCCACTGTCTGTGTCAGGGCTGGCCCAACAAGTATGTGCTATAACAGGGGATAGTATATATTTATATATTGTAACAGTAGACGTATGTATGGGTGTATTAGTGAGATAAACATGTGAAAGGCGGGCTTACTTTGTAAATATGATTTGCATTGTGGGATAATGTGCCATTAACTGTGTAATGTACAGTATCCTAGGCATATCTGTCTCATCTGTATTCCATTTTACATAGCATTTGTGTTATGTTATGCAAACATTAGTTATGTCTGTTGGCAATTACAATACTCAATAACAGAATACATATGAATTGTATTCATGTGACAGTTTAGAAGTATGATAGCAAAGACAATTGGAAGAGCTAAGTAACTATCCATGCACATAATACATGTAATATCCACTTCTCTAGTATCGTTTGCAAGCAATAACAGCTGTGCATGTGTACATGTTATGCAAATTTATTGTGACCCTTGTTACAGGGCCAGTGGCTATGTGCACACTTACATGGAGTGGATATTGAGAGTAGAGACCCACTAGTTGAACTTTCATGTTTGTGTAGCCTAACCTCTCATTGCCAGCCTAACAACTGCTTCCAAATACTGTATGTAAGGTTGTGCACAGTACTGCTAATGGAACACGTTGCATATCATCTTCAACTCCAATGTAACATCTGCAGTAGGAGTGTAAGATGTAGGAGACTGCTGCTCATGTGTAATAGCTACTTCATAGGTGATAGCTTACACTATCTGATTATATCCTGATCATGTTGATAGTGGCAGCAGAGTCTATTGATACTTGACTATGTTTGAGGAGTGGGTGTCCATGCCCAACAGACCTCATGGTTCTGGTGGATATGTGTGTGTATATACCCAGAAAAGGATACAGATCTGTTGACACTTGCATCATCTGTAATCAACTATCAGGATGTGATGTGCTCCTCAGATGAGGATTGCTGCTAAAGTTAGCTACTATTTTTCTGTAATAGCCAGTGTTTTCACGTCCATAACTCAGATATGTACTTACTATCAGGATGCGATGTGCTCCTCAGATGAGGATTGCTGCTAAAGTTAGCTACTATGTTTCTGTAATAGCCAGTGTTTTCACGTCCATAACTCAGATATGTACTTGCGAGCATCACCATCTAAAATATCTTCATAAGCAATAAGTAAACTAAATACAGTACTTGGTACTTGTAGTACTGTATGCTTATACAGGCATGTCCACTAGTCAGCTACTGGTGTTTAGTAATGTCAGCTTTGTGTATGTGGCCATCCTGGGGGAATGTAATCTCTATGCCATGTACACTGCCAAACCCAGCTAACACCACACCCCACACATTGTCTGTGATGCAGCCACAAAGGCAAGCTGGAAGGTAGTCCAGTCTACAGCCATGACTGGACTGGACAGTCATGCAGTGTAGGTTAACACATGCATCTCATTACCACACTCAACACATACCCTTACCAGAACACAGTAAGGACACCCACACATACCACCAGAAAGCAGACACATTCACAGAGGCTTCCAAATATCTGGCCAAGCAAGGAACCTCCCAAGCTGGAATAGACAGACAACAAAATACACAAACTGTATGACATAGGTTGCAAAACTGTGCCACTCCTCAGAACATGTGGTCAGAAACATGCCCAACAGTACTCATTTGTGAATGCAAAGTCTAGCACTATGTCATACACCAAGCTATACGAGAGCAAACATATTGTCAACTGCCTGTCTGCCATGATTAGCTACATACCCATACACTCAGAACACCTTTTGAAATGTACACATGGCTCTGGCATATTCCGTGTTGTTGTGCAAGACCTGGGATGCCATAGCAGGACTGCATGGAAACACACATGTAGGAACTGTCAGGTCTTGTAGCCCATATAGTTATGTCCCAAGGCCTGGGTAGCAGTCTGCCATTGCCCAGAATTATACTGCAGTACAGGGACAAAAGGATTGTATTCCCCAGTTGTCTAATGTACTGGTGTAATCCAAAGGGTATCCAGTGTCTCTCTGCCTGGGATAACATGGTTGACAGACCATGATGCTTTGCCAGACAGGGCCTGCACTTGTCACCCCTGGGAATCTGGATACTGGCTAGGTTTCATGCTTCCCCTATAGTGCCTTCATCATGCAAGGTTCAAGTGACAATTACACTGCTGTAAAAGGGACAGCCAAGCAGTAAACTGCGTGTCTAGCTACTCAATAATACATTTTGGAAACTCAATATAGACTCACTTACGTCAATCCTTAACATGGATAACATATCTGTGCAGTGACTGAGATATGGTTCAAAGCTCCAGAGAGCACCCCTGCATGACCATGTTATAACACATACCTTACTTCTTGGCCATTATCTTTAATTGGAACACACAGGCCACAGGTGTGTCCATATTCCTGAAGGATATGTACACCCCCATCTAGTTGCACTTGCATAACTTTATAGGTTCATAGGTAGGTACTAGGCTATCTGCCTGAGGGCATTTATAAGCCTAGCCAGAGTGTGTCAGCTTTTGCCGCCCCATTGATGAATTAACTGAGCCTCTTTCAAGCAGAGCCAATGAAGTGATCCCAGGGGTGTATTTTCTGTTACAAATCCACTCGTCAAGGCTGCTCTTGAAGAGTGTTAGTACAGGGCTCTGCCTAATGTAGTTAGGAATTTTGTTCCAAAGCATGGGGAGTCTCTGTGACAGGAATCTATCCCTCCAGCATGTTCTATTTATTGTTGTGGTGAGGTTTAGGTCACTAGAGCGCGTGGCTCGCAGTGACTTGGATTTTTTTAGGTGGAGCATGTCCATCAATTCTGAGTTGGACATAGCTTTGTAAGTCAGGCAAAGATCACCTCTGAGTAAGTGATATGTCACTGAATACAGCCGGAGTTTTTTCAGTCAGGCTGCATAGGACATATGTTTGAGGTCAGTAATCCTCTTGGTGAGGTGCTTTTGTGGTCTTTCCAGCTGTTGGAAGTGTCTTGTGAGGTACATCCCAAATGGGGCATTGTACTCTATGATGGGTCTGATGAGTGCGTGAGAGGGCACTATAACCTCTTTATTTCTAGATGTGAACCCCTTAGTAATTAGATGGGCTACATAGAAGGATTTCCTAACTACTTTGGCAATATGGGTCCCCAGATCTCTTATTACCTCTTCTGTATTAAGGGGGCTGCCACCTATGTGGTAATTCGTGGGTGTTTTGTTTTTCCCAAATGGGATGACTATGCATTTTTTGGCATTTAGCTTGAGGCCATGACTTTGACACCAGGTGTCTGTCTCAGATGAGCAATTACCTCTGTGCCAAAGTGGAATCCAAATTGCACCTTGCTACAGATCACCCACCATACCTCTGAATTCCCAACTGTCATATTGTGCTGTAATGGGGAATATTAGGTTTGAGACAGAAAACCATAATAATGGCTACTGTCAACTATCCCACTATTAACTGGGAAGACTCCTCATGTACCAACACCTGTGCTCAATGCATGCTGGATTTCATCACCACAATGACCTAGATCACCATAGTCACACAAACAGGGCTAACAGTATGCTACACATAGTCAGTCTCAAAGCCAATGTTATGCTTCTTAAGACAGAAGTGGTGAATGTCATGGCACCCATGCAGATGAACAATTTATGTGCAATGCTGAATCCTACACAAATGCACTTTAAGCACCCACATTAGTGCAGTGATTGTGTTATTGAAACAGAACCAAGATTCAACCAAGCACAAACAGGAAGGCAAACTGGTGATACCCTGCCATAAACTGTACCACAGAAGGTAGAAACTGTTGCAAGGGTGAACGCACATGAGTGAAGGTGATCTCTGGTCAGCCTCAGTAAGGTTTACATACACCATATAAGACCACACAAAGCCACTGTGAAACTAATCAGCCACATATTATGAGGCCAACCACAGAGCATTCTATAGCTGTGTCATGAATCATAATGGCAATGACAACACCTGCCCTGCTTCACAGCACTATGGCATGAGAAGTACTGCACCTACAGAAATAGCACTTGTTCATCCAGATAGGGTCTGTGATAACTCAAACCCACTCTCACCTCCCCCCCAACAAGTACATATATTTATATATTCATGTACACTACAGAGTCCCTGTAATAACAACGATGCAGGTACAAGCTGCACTCTCTAAAGCCATACATGCAGCTTGCATGGGACCTGTCAACATTCCAGGGTGTGTTTACACAAACGTCATAACAATTTGCTCTCCACCTACACATCATGTTCAATCATAGCTGCATGCCAGGCTGTGTACACACTGAACGGTGCACAGCAACAGTTATCACACCCCACAAAGGGGGAGAGACCACTGATAATGGGAAATAGTGCACTACTACCCTGCTGAGTCAGTCTGTAAGGCCATGAACCTTGATCAACTTATTTGATGTAGTCAGTACAGATGTAGATGACAGTAAGGTTGATTCACATAGCATATCTTGACGTTGCCAGGTCTTAGGACACCATCACCCATACTAGGTTCCAGCTACACTCAGTAAACTAGGTGTACATTCCTATGCCACAAGACTGGTTGGCAACTGGACAGCTAGCAGAACCAACACTACAGATGGTGTCTAACTAATACACGCACAGAAAACCAGTGCCAACTACAGTAATACAGGGTTCAGTCCTGGTACTCCCCCTCTTTGTTATCTAAATCTATACCACAGGGACTAACACAGCAGGCATTTGCCTATTGAAGTTTGCAAATGACTATGAACTAGGAGCTATAGTTGACTCAATGAGTGCTGTGGGCAATGTACAGAAGAGCCTTTGTGGGTCAGATGTGTGGTGTCTGACGTATGGCCACAATCTCACTGCAAAGTATTGCATTGTCATTCCCCTATGTTAAAAACCCTGTACCCATGAACTACCACCTAGGCAGCGGGCAACATAATGGAAACTGTGGGTGTATAAGATCCAGCTGGACAGTAGTCTCTCCTTTGATAGTCACTTCACCACACCAGTCAGGTAGTCATAAGTGGCACTCCTACTCATGACAGGGTGCCATCCATGAATATAGAGGTCATTGTTCACCCATACTCAACACTCAATTGACCCATAATAGATCACATATTTCCCTTAAGGGTTATTGGCCATGTTCAGATGGCCTACCCTGGCCTCCCCAAACCCTAGCTCCACTATGTAGCATGATGCCTACCTTGAATAAAGCTATGTCCAACCCAGAGATGTTGGACATGCTACACTTACACATCCTGATTTCAAATAAACACATACTTCATGGACATCCATCTTTCTAGTTCAAGGATCATAACATGCCTGACAGATCCCTGTCCCATACACTTTACATACTCCTGCCATACTATGCATCCCTGTCCAGCAAGGTTGCACATTGCCCCTCTTTGATACATGGTGTGATGACTGCATGGCAAATATATCAGTTTTGTTGCACTGCTTGAACTGGCCACTGAAAGTTACCTGTCTGTTGTCTAGAGCTAGGTAACCTTTCAGCCTATGCTCATACATGGCCCAAGGCATATAGCCTACTAGTTCACTATGACCATACATGCTATAGTTGATATCCAGCCCTGAAAATACTATCAAGCTAGCCATTGTCCCATGTATTTCACATGTGCAACACAGGTAATACATGGCAAGATGCTATACTGCTGTACAGTGCCATATAGATGTATGTGGCAAAGCACATACATGTACAACTCGCTATGAGCAAGTCTGCAGGGTCACAGGCCATGCCCCTTAAGGCTGTGTATGACTATATATGTGACATATGCACAGCATTAAGGTCTCTTGCATTAATGTCGACACATCGAGGCATGTGCTAATAGGTAAACACACCAGTACAGGCAAATAGACATGCCCACATCAAGACAACATCCACATGGAGTATGAGCAATGTCATCACTTGATACACACATATATGGTGATAATACGAAATCACCAGTAAGTGTCAAATGTGTGTGAGTTAAACATGTCAGTGGTGTTAGTGTCATGCAGATTTGCAAAGCCATATTTGTAATTATAATAAGTGTGATGCACATGTATGTGCAGCTGTACTTCTGTACTTCTCTGTGAGTTTCTGTGACCTGTCACCGTCATAATGTCTGCCATGTATTCCGCATGCCAGGCTTCCACCGTACAGCCACAAGGAGGATGAGGTCCTCATTCCATACCTACTTGACAACCATGAGACACTTTTTAGACATGTGCCACAGGATGCACAGCACCAGTTTGCCCAGAGGGAGGAACTTTGCAGGAGGGTAAATGATGTTGGTGGCCACATTCACACCCATCAGCAAGTGCGCTGACACTGCACTGACTTAATTAGATGAATGAAACAGCATGCAAACACAATCGCCAGGGAACAAGCTGCAACAGGTGGGGGTCCACTCACCCAGCCCCCACTCACACGTACTGAGGAGCTCCTGGCCAACCTGGGGACACCTGCAGAACTCCAGCCATAAGCTGCAGCTGGTATTGTGGAGATGGGTGTCTCATAACCACTGAGCAAGGAGTTGGCTGGTAAGTCACTACTGCACATACAACACAACTATATTTAATATAAATACATGTGTTACTGTACAATATTTAACTTAACATCATATGCAAGGCATGTATGAACACATGCCACATACTATAGTTTGCTACTCTATGTATGCACAGATGTGCATACTGCATAGTATAGTCTATTGTACTGGCTTATGTGCCAACATGCACATTGCACCCTGTAGCTATCACACAGGTGTGAATAATGATCTTACTGCTCTGACACTCCTATTTAGGTTCCTCTGGCATTTCACAGCAGCAGCAGCAACCTGTTGCTGGTGAGTATTTTATTACTTATCAGGCTTGATAACGCACAGATCATATTAAATGCATGCTATCTGCCATGTGGCCATTTAACACATGTACACATAATATATGGTGATCCTGTTAATATAAACAGGTCAGACATGCAATGCATCACTGTGGTTACCCATGGGGAATATTTGAAGACTATATGAAACACCTACACTAAACCTTACAAACTGTCATTGCCAGATGTGTGGACAGCTGTAAATACAATGGTGGTGGTGTGGTTCACTGTAGGGACATGTACTACAGATCAGCATCACACATGTGGGGAATACAAACAGTACTATACAGAGAGCATATGTGTGCACACACTCTATATGTTTTGGAGCTGGATTATGACAAACCGACAGGATTCACCCTTATGGAGTATATCCTTGCTATGAATGTCACACAATGTCATCTGCTATCTAACATATCCATGACATTTTGTGGGCTGACTGCAACACTGGTTGACTATCCTGCAAAACAAAACATGATATCTCACATCCCAAACATACCACACTTTGTCTGCATAAACCTGTCCTCACTGGAGCATATGACATCTACGGGTGTATGTCATATGGGACAACACTGAAATATGAAATAGATGCCCATCACAACCATTGGACAAAACATGTTTACACATGGCGTGGAGGATGGCCAGAGACATGAAGTAACACAGACAGTAGAAGGGATGTACATGTGTGTACACCCTGTTGTACATTGGCTCGACACAATACAACTATGGCCTTTGTGTAATGGTTATATTGCAGATGTGGTCTCTGGCTGACTAAATTTGCAGATGATTGCAAATGAGGAGATATCATTGAATCTCACACTGACACAAATGTTCTCCAGGAGGGTCTGACACACACAAACAACTAGTGTCAGAGCCACGGACTAAAACTAAATGCCAATAAGTGCATAATAGTGTCCTTTAGGAAGCCATTCATCCCGGGTAACTATCATTCTGTGTTGAGCAACTTATAAACAAAAGTATGGTATCTAAGTCCAAGGAACTTATTGTTCCACTCCATTTGGCATTCATTAGACCTGTCATTGAGTACAATGCTCCCTTTGGTATGTACCTAACCAGGTATATCCAGCAATTGGATTGTCTACAAAGGTTACTTACTAAAAGAATACAGGGCATAAAGTAAAATGTCCTATGCAGACCACCTCAAGGCCCTATCCCTGTATTCTGTCTCCTACAGGGTTTTGAGGGAAGATCTATGTCTGATATACAGGACATTGTCAGACCCCACGCTGATGGACCTGCATATCCACAAAACAAACAGCACCAGAATTACCCATTCTAAAGACTTAAACCTTGCCTGTGATATAAATACGACCTACTGGAGAGATAGGTATGTATCCCAGAGACTACCCTGTCTGTGGAACAGACTCCCCATCCATGTGAAGCAGAGCTCCTCCCTAACCCAATTCAAGTGCAGCTTAGATAATTGGATGAGAAACTGGAAATTCATCCCTTTTTGGCACATATGTCTCTAACGGACACAGGCAACCTGTAAATGGTTTATCTCCCAGGCCCATACTTACAGTTATCAAGGGTATCAGAACTTGTCAGACATTTGGGATGCATGGCTAGGCTTAAAAGGCCTTGTGGTCATTAGCCTAGTAAACACCTATGAAGCAGTAGCACTAGTGGAATTTTAACATAGTCATCTGGCCTCATTTTGTGTATGTATACTTACACTGTGTTAAAAAATGCTGTGAAGTGTAGAGTCTGTATATTTACCTGGTGGATTCAAGTATATATGCACATTTTTGCTGACAAAACTCTTTTGTACTAAATACATGTCTAATTTACAAAATCAGTACTGACTGACAGCAATACATATGTCAGAGTATGGGCTTTAAACATGCATAATTTTAACAGTTAGTTATGGGTATGAGCTATGGTCTCTTGATCCACATTACTGTCCAAAATAATATTAAAATAAAAATATAAGAAATCTGGTCTTAACTGCATAAAGGCTCTAGGGCCGTTAGCCTAGTAATCTGCTAACCCATGTACCTATGTAAAACAATTGAATACTGCTGCCTTAGGCTATGACAACACCAACCACATGGAAGTAGGTTTCTCACTGCATAAGTAAGAAATACAAACAATGACTTTCTAGAGATTCACTTACCTCCATCTCAGCACAGTATCTTACAGTGCTATACTGCCAACATTAACTTTACCCTGATAAACCTATTGTATTCTCACACACAATAATTTCAGTAAGAAGCTGGTATTTCCTATCACTGTCACAAATCCTGTATCTGTAGTAAATAAATGCCACCATCCAGATCAGTCTGGCAAACCAAGTTTAATGATTATTTTATACTCTTAAAATGAGCTGATTGTATTTTTAGCTTATGGTAGGTACACCTAAGCAATCAACCTGTCTTAAATGTGAATGTCAACACCTGTAATTTACCAGTTTCCTGAA
This sequence comes from Protopterus annectens, assembly GCF_019279795.1. Taxonomy (NCBI): domain Eukaryota; kingdom Metazoa; phylum Chordata; order Ceratodontiformes; family Protopteridae; genus Protopterus; species Protopterus annectens. The sequence continues at coordinate 172,977,275 of NC_056729.1, read as the reverse complement.
ATTCTGGAATTACCCTTTATATACCTTAGCAAGCATTTAGCCACACGATATTGGAATTTAATAACAAATTATTTTCATTAAAACAGTACCATTTAAAAATTAAATATGCAAATAAGCATAGACTTATATAACAAAATGTAAAACAAATATAGGTATACAGATGACATTTGAAATGGTATCAGTTGGCTATATCTGAAGATAAAATGTAAAACAAATATAGGTAAACAGATGATATTTGAAATGGTATCAATTGGCTATATCTGAAGATAACTAATTTATCTACCTCTAATTAGCAAATATTTTACAGGAAAAATCCATAGACATGAGCTCACCAATGCTAGAAGAAGACAGTTTCTCTTCTTAACTATAATCTTTGGAGAAATTCATTTCATAAACTTCATAGAACACTTTCTGTGGAAAGCATACACTCCATCTATCTGAATTGAGCAGCTATACTTTGAACTTAGAAGGAAGGGTTACATTTACTTTAAGAAGTTCTAGGATAATGCTCTAGAATCTTGATAGAGGCAGCACTGGAAATATTTAGTTAGTGCATACTATTAGAAACCCCCCCCTCCTTACTTCATCAGGTAAAAAAGTCCAGGGCCTTTGTCTCCTGTGCCAGGACAAACCTTTTCACCAAAACAACTTCTCCAAAAGCAAAACAGGCCCCGGGATTCACAAAGCTTGCGCCAGGTGCAGGAGTAGTGATGGTGTTCCAACACCAAATATGGCCACCAAGCGATACAGGTATGAGCTGTGTTCACGTGCACTACCTGCGTGCACTACAGCGGCACAGCTCTCAGCTCCTGTATGCTAGTCACCCCATTTGCAGCAGTGTAGCATGCCAATGAGGGTAGTTAGTGATTCAGGAAGTGGTGCAGGCGTAGTGTAAGCATGCAGAAATGTAAACCGTAAAAAATGGTTTACATTACTGCAAACATAAGATCAGAGCCATGTCAGCCAGCCAAACACATGTATTATATTGTTAATATATGCCGATGGCTAAATATATAGCCATTGGCATAAAAAAATGTACAAAATGTAAAAATAACATTATTATTGTTTCTCATGCTATCGCAAAGTTTAAAGCGTAGGGCAACGGTGTGCAAATGGGATCATGAGAAAAATAGAAAAAAAGAAAATAAAACTGCAATGTAACACATATCATGATTTTCCCATAATAGTCAATGGCAGGCATGTTACATCACACCATGGTGCAAGGGTTGCTAAGGGGCTGTGTTAGTGTTATGCGCAGTTTCTAGGAATTAGTAGGCAATCTAATGCAAATGAGAGGAGTTATACTGAATCACAGGTTCCCCCTGGTGTAAGGATGCACCTCACAGTGTAGAGTTATAACACCGAGGTGTGACCATGAGATAAAGATGACATCAAGAGAGGGGTGTGTCACCTTTGCTGTAAGCACATTGGAGCAATGCCAATCTGATTTGCCCATAGCTAAGCAAAGCTAAAGGAAAGCGGTGTGTTTAACTGGCTTTAGCTTTGCCTAGCTGAGAGCGTGCAAAGTAATCGAGTATGCATGTGAACGGAGATTAAAATGTGCTTAAACCCGGTAAATAGGTATGCACGGCGTGCAACGGAGCTGAAACAGGAAGGATATATGAAAAAAATAAGGAAATGCTGCAGCAGGGAAATTGGAATACAAATGAGTAATTGACATCTATGAACCTACAGTGGGCCATTGACAACAGCTAACAAGGCTGCTAGCAGCTACCCGCAGAACAGGAAAGAAAACAATAAAGTGTCACAGCAGAACAAAGTAGAATTGCATTATATCAGCTACATAACACACTTTGCAACATATGACTGGGTAGGGAAAGTACAAGACAATAAATCTAGCAGGTGGATGCATGCCTGACACTGGGAGGGGACCTAGGTTTAAAATGGAATTAAAGGGCAACAGATGAATCAAACCAGGCAAGCATAACTCCACACTACAGCCCCCACACTTGCAGTAATCAATGTAAAACTCATAAGTAAGATGCCTTGCAGCTGGAACTGCTCACACACAGCCAATTACATCAGCAGCATCTATAGCACAATAGTATAAAGTGTGAAAGGACCTCACACACACACTTGTGTTTTCCCATACACACTGCACCATTGGTGTACACAAACGGGGAAGTTTTAATATGTATGTGCTAGGGGCTGCCATTGCTTTGATTCGCCAACATGTGATGGAGACTGAAAGTGGTGAGGAGGATGATGCTGACAACCACCGCAGGCACCAGAGGAGGAAAAGAGTGTTCAGACCCAGGGTAACCTACCAGGGGCTACATGATCTGGAGATAGTAGAGCATTACAGGGTGGACAGGGACACCCTACAGCAACTTGTGGAGCTGTGCCAGCCACAGCTCAGAGCCAGAACAAACAGAGGGGAACCCATCCCATTGGATACCAAGGTATGTGTAAGCTTGAGAAGACTAGCCACAAGTACCTTTCAAAGGCCAACTGGGGATATCATGGGATTCTCACAGGCATCAGCATCCAGGGTACTCCACCAGTTCCTGGATGCCATGTTACCACATGTCAATGAGCACATATACTTCCCCCAAATGCAGGAGACGTTGGCCAGCAATATGCATCTCTTCCACTGTGTGGCAGAATACCCGGAGGTACTGGGTGCAATAAACTGCACGCGCATACACATGAAGTCACCACCCGGTGAGCAGGGTAGGCGCTACATAAACCGCAAGGGATACCCCTCCATCAACTGCCCAGTTGTGTGCAATGCCCATGGCATTATCATGGATGTGTGTGCTGGCAGCCCTGGAAGCTACCACGACTCCCACATCTGGCATGCCTCACAGTTGTATCAGGCATTTGCCAGGGGGGGACATCCCATATGGCCATCTGGTGGGGGATGCTGACTATGCACTGGAACCGTGGATGATGACACTCATCAGAAATGAACACACACCCATGCAAGAATGCCATAATGAGGCACACGTACAAACCAGAATCATCATAAAACATGTGTTTGGGATGCTCAAATCACAGTTCCATTGCTTTGAAATATCTGGTGGAGCCTTGCAGTACTCTCCAGCCACATGTGCCCACATCTTCATATTATGTGCCATGCTACACAATATGATCCTGTGGAAACAGCTACAGCAGGGATAGAATGGTGAAGGCCCTCACAGCCTACCACCATTGCCAAGGGCCCCACAGGCACAGAGGGGCCATGAGTCCCCTGAGCCAGCCCCTGTAGGCAGATGGAGGCATGCCCAGTATGCCCATGCCTTGGCAAGGAGGGAATGTATAGCACACACACTGATAGTGTAGGCGCCTAGGGACTGACACCTTTCTCCACCTACACACACAGTAAAAATGGATGGCACACACACAAGACTACCTATAAATTGTCATGTATAGGCAGTCTACTGTGTGCATCCAACATAGGCAGCCCACAACTATTGCACACACAACTGCTACTGGCACAAGGTAATTCAACACCTGAACAGTAAATTAACCTATCAGCATGTATTGCTACTGTATGTATAGGTTCATAGGTAGGTACCAGGCTAACTGCCTGAGGGCATTCATAAGCCTAGCCAAAATGTGTCAGCTTTTGCCACCCCATTGATTAATTAACTGTCTCTCTGTTGAGCAGAGCCAATGGTGGGATCTCTGGGGTGTATTTACCATTCCTCATCCACTCTTCAAGTTTTCTCTTGAAGAGTGTTAGTGAGAGGCTCTGTATAATGTAATTAGGGATGTTGTTCCAAAGCATGGGGAGTCTCTGTGATGGGAATCTGTCCCTCCAGCATGTTCTAGTTATTGTTGTGGCAAGGTTTAGCACACTAGAGTGCTTGGCTCACTGTGACATGGATTTCCTTATGTGGAGCATATCCATTAAGTCTGAGTTGGACATGGCTTTGTAGGCCAGTAGAGATCATCTTTGAGTAAACGAGTTGCCACTGAGTACAGCTGGAGTTTATTCAGTCTGGCTGCATAGGACATATGTTTGAGGCCAGTAATCCTCTTTGTGAGGTACTCTTGTGGTCTTTCCAGCTGTTGGAAATGTTTTCTGAGGTGCATCCCAAATGGGGTATTATACTCTATGATGGGCCTGATGAGTGATGAGTAACAGGGCACTATAACCTCAGTATGTCTAGATGCAAGCCCTGTAGTAATTAGATGGCCTACAAAGAAGGATGTCCTAACTACTTTGGTGATATGATTGTCAAAGGAGAGATTATTATCTACCTTAGTCCCCAGATCTCTTATTAACTCGTCTTTATTAAGGCAGCTGCCACCTATGTGGTAATTTGTGTGTGTTTTGTTTTCCAAAATGGAATGACTATGCATTTTTGTGGCATTTATCTTGAGGCCATGACTCTGACACCCTGTGTTGGTCTCTGTGAGGCCCTTTTGAAGGATGTCTGTGCCAGCTGGACTGTCAAGTATGGCTCCCAGTTTACAGTCATTGGCAAACTTTGTCTGTCATAGTCCACCTGTGTTTGCCTGTACCTCTGAGAAGTATATGCCAAAAAGTAGGGGTCCCAGGACTGAGCCCTGTGGGACACCAGTTGTGACTGGTTAAAAGTTGGACCTGAAGGTTGCTAGTCTTACCATGTGGGTTCTGTCTGTAAGCCAGTTGGCAACCCATCCTGTGATGTAGGGGTTTATGTTCAGGCTGGTGAGTTTATCAATAATACCCGAGTGGAGAATGGTGTTGAAAGCCTTGGCGAGGTCCAGGTAGGATGTGTGATCCACCTCTCCCCTCATCTATCACCTGGGTGACTGTCAGCCAGGTTCAGTAGGCATGATCTGCCCTCAGCCAAGAAGACCTGGGTTGGTTCAAGTGTTTGGAGGTTACCAATGTCTTTGTTAATGAGTTCCATGATGATGGGCTACATAGCCTCACAGACCAGGCTAGTCAGGCTTATGGGGCAGTAGTTACCATGGTCAGTTGTGGCTCCTCCTTTGTGGAGTGGAATAACCGTTGCTATGTGCCATTCTATGGGCATGTAGCTTGTAGAGAGGCTGAAGCTGAAAAGCTTATTAAGGTGGGGGGGGGGGTTAGTTTGTCTTGTAGTGTTTGCAAGACACAGCCTGAGACACCATCTGGCCCCAGTGATGCTGTGTTTTGCCTTTTGAGAGGGCTATTTTCACCTGTGTGTCTGTGATGTCTGGGATACTGTACTTTTTGTGTATTGTGTGCCCTTTAGGGGGGTGATATGGGGGTGAAGTTTGTTAGCAATATCAGTAGGTTCAGTATATTTTGTGCTATATTGCACCAGCACAGCACAAATCTGTGAGTTACCATTTAGATTCTTGACATAGCCAAAGAAGGCTTTGTGGTTATCTGTCTAATCCGTGGCTAGTTCTCTTTTGAAGTTAGCCTTGGATGATTACATGAGGGACCATTGTTTCTTACTAATACTGGTCAGGGATGCCCTTCCTTCTTGGGATTTTCTTGTATTTCTGGGCTACTATCCTCCTTCTATTGTATAGCCAGTTTATTGCAGGGGTCCACCAGACTGGTGTCCTTGTCTTGGAGGAGTGCGTCTTGGTTTACCAGGGATGGCACAATCCATACATCCTTGTAGGTGCTTAAAGAGTGCATTTGTAAATCTTTTTGTATCTTGGACAGTGTTTTCCCTTAGTGTGGGGGCTGTGAAACTTCCCACCTCTGTCTTTAGTGGTTTGAAGTTAGCTGTAGGAAAGGTTTTCACTGTGGTTTCCTTGGGCAGGGGAGATGGTGGGGTGTGGACATCCACAGTGAATAGTTTATGGTCAGATCTAACCAGTGACGGGTTTACCTCTGCTGTGTTGCACCTGTCGCTCATGTTGGTGATTACCAGGTCTAGTATGTTTCCACTTCTGGTTGGGGAGTTTACCATCTGATCCAGGGCATTTGAGTTGATAAATTCCAGGAAATGCTGGGCCTGGAATTAAGTACTTGAGTAGTTTTCCCAGTTAATGGTAGGGTAGTTGAAATTGTCCAATATCAGGGTGGTCAGTAGGACTGTCATGTTTTCCACTGTCTCCAGGAAGGTGGAGTGTTGGTCCTGGGTCATGGAGGGTGATCTGTAGCAGGCCACAATTTGCATTGCCGTTTTGGCAGATGTTAGCTGCACATGGATGATCTCAGAGGTATCGTGCTGCCCCGCTAACCTGGAGGTGTAGGTATCCTTGATTAATATGGATACACCCCCTCCATTTCTGTGCCAGTCCATGTTCTGTGGCTGAAATGTGTGGTATGAGTTGCAGTCCGGTAGTGCTGGGGTGCTCTCAGGAGCCTTAAAACAGGTTTCAGTTACTGCAGAGATGTTGACATTGTTCATACCGAGGAGTGCTGTGAGTGCGTGCATGTTGTGATTTCAACTCCTGGCATTGAGTAGCATAACCCTCATTGTTTTACTTTTTTGTGCTGTTTATGGAGGTGGGTTTCACCTTTGAGCCTTGCCTATAAAAGGCACCATGGGGGTGGCAAGAGCCTTGTCCAGTATTCAAAAGCCTAAGGGTGACAGGTGCAAGCCGGTATGGTATTGTTGCATGCATGTTTCCCGTCTATGCTTGTTTCTCACCTTTCCTGTAGGTAACCTACTGGTAAGCAATATAAAGCCTTAAACTGATGCAAGCCTACTAGCTTCCAAGAGAGACTTTTGGAGTGATTAAGTATCAGTGTTCTGCATGTTCTTGCTGTACTGAACAGTTTTCTGCCTGCATGCTGATCACTTACTGTATATTGTGATCTGAAAGCTCTGTTTATTCACATATTGTATTTCATTGACGGCCTGCACCTTAGAGGTTCACAGGTAGGTACTAGGTTAATTGCCCAAGGGCATTTAGAAGCATAGCTACAGTGTATTGGCTTTCTCCATCCCACTGATCAATTAACTGAGCCTCTGTCAAGCATAGACAATGAAGTGATTCCAGGCAGAGGTGCCAGAAGCTGTTAAAGACTGGGGGGGGGGGTGGAGGGTGATAGGAGCACTTAGTGATCTAAACAGGGCATGTAAACATGAAAACTCCACACCATTCAATTTCCCTGACAGGTCTTGTAGCTGTAAAACTGGGGGGCTCCCCCCCCCCCTGGCTGTATGGTTCGGGCACACATGATCCCAGGGGTGTATATTCCGTTACCCATTCAAGGTTTCTCTTGAAGAGTGTCAGAAAGGGGCTATGCCTAATGTAGTTAGGAATTTTATTTTATATTTTCCCCTTTCATTTCTTATGTTATCATTTCAAGAGTACGTGAAGCTCAGTGGGTTTGTTTGCCACTGCCCTTTGCTTAGCCTAGCTTACACATAGAAATCATCTAACTAGAAAAATAGGCAGAAGCAATATTGATGTCAATAGTGTAATGGTTAGAGCAGTTGCATAGTATCTATGCATTTGCAGTTCAAATCCCACTAAAGTAAGAGATGTTTTTTTATGTTAAAATGAATACCTTAACCACAGTTTGCATATTTAGGTAGTAATATTCAGTTTAATAAACATTTGAAACACCCATACAAACCCATGTGTGCCCGAGAGTAAAGTCAGCAGAGATTGTAATGTTATGTAAGCACATAGTGAGATGTTATTACACTTGCGTATATATATCCTGAGTAGTTAGCGGATGTGACCGTGTTTGTGCGCACAGGTTATACGCTTTTAAATTTCATTTAACTGTGTTTAACTGCCACCTTAATGTCACACAATCACTTTTTAACATGCTTACAATTGCTTAAAAGAGCCATATTCTGGCCTAAAAAAAGTTAAACCATTGCAGGTCTTGAACCCTGGACCATGTACACTATAGCCACTGGACTTACCACTAAGTCATATACATGGGTCATGGGTTTTAGAATATACCTTTTTCTACAGGCATTCCACAGTACTGGCAACAAATGGGACAGCCACTTTGTGTACATATGGACAGTACATTGTAATATACTGTAGTTTGTGACTCAACATATACAAGTCTACATATGTATAACTGTTAATTAATACTAAATAAATATATATGCATATATACAGACACATTTATAGCATATATATATAAACATCTATGAACACACTTCGTGACACAGAAGCAATCCAAAGGAATTGAAGTGTACACAAAACACATACAGCTCTGGTATTATAACAATTAATATCAACTTAATTCACCATAGAAGGGATGTTTGTTGTGTATGTGGAGTTTGGGGTGGGGGAGAATGATGGGTAATTAAATTATGCATCAAGGAGAGCCTAGGTTGGATGTTCAGTAAGTGAACTGGAGGTGTATACATGGAGTATGGAGACAATAAAAAAAGGACTCAAAACCAGAACCATGCTCATCCCTAATACACCCTGAAAGGTCACATTGCAACACATAATTCTACAAACATATGAACATTAACATGTATTATACATATGTACACCAACTGACTGTCACATTTGTTTTCAGTACTGAGAAATGCTTGTAGTCAAAGGTATATTCTAAAACCCATAAAAGTTGCACATATCTCAAATGCCTTAGTGGTAAAGTTAGTGACTGTGGTGTTCATGGTCCCGAGTTCAAGACCTATACGGGCTGTTTATTTTTTATGAGGGCCAGAATAAGGGCTGTTGGATGCAGGTTGATTAAGACACTTTTAAGCAGTTTTAAGTGGGTTTGTGTGGATTTGCGTGATGATAAGCGGCACTTAAAGACAGTTAAACAGGTAAGCATGTAACCTTTGCTTACTGTCGCGCAGAACACGGGCAAACTATCTTACAACTGCTTAAATGTGCATTAATCACCATTTCCCTAGCAGTGCCTGCTCTGAGAAGTAAAATAATAACTATGTCCAGGATTAGAACCCACAACCATGTACACCATCCTCAGAATAACATACCACTAAGCGACCTGAGATGCACCTATGTCAGTTGTGCTTTCAGCCAGGTTAAAATACAAAAGGGAAGATTGTGTTGAAATAGGACAAACTGACATGCACCCAATGAAAGGTGTATGCTATATATATACATATATATATATATATATATATATATATATATATATTTATATTGTATACACAGATGTACATATATATAGATAGATAGACAGATAGATACATGTCGATATATAGAGATATACATATATATAGATATATAGATAGATTAAAAACATCTACACATCTATGGAGGTACATATAAATGTATGCAATAATATATATTACTGGTACATAAAGATGTATATATATATATATATATATATATATATATATATATATATATATATATATATTTATATACATACATACATACATGCATACATGTGTGTATACAGCATCTGAAGTGTTCAAATCTGATTATAACATGGACTATAGCAATTACACATTCTGCCCCCCCAAACAGTATGAACATAACATATGAAGAGTATATGCCAATACACTATTACAAATATATCTTACGGACATGAGCCAAATAGGGTTAGTCATCAAGACAACTACAATGACTGCAAATATCCATGACAGAAATGCACAGACATCTTTTATTTAGCAAACCTTTATTACATCCCGATGTATGGCCAAAAAGGATTCAAGGACTAACATTACCTGCATGCAATACAGGAAGCATTTAACAGTGCCTTAATGAATCAACCTGCAATTGCCATAGTATTAGTCCACTAAGGGATAGGTGTTCACATAGGGAAAGAACCCCCACACACATAAAGAATATGTATAAAAGCAGTTTCTGCATACCTGCAGCTGCTATGTACACCCACCAACATCTCCCCCACACCCAAATTACAGCAATACATACTGTCATACCATTACAAATTATTCACCCACTGTACATCTGCTGAAAGCTTGACATACCTGGACAGAGTCTCATTAGCATGGCCCTATATGAAATAGTTGCTGTTATACAATGGAACAGCTGCTGATGTTACAGGGTTTGTTTGAACAAATCATGTTTCAGAGGGTTGAAAAGTAATTACACCAGGAAGTGTTACCAATTACTGATTATCAGTACAGTATGATACACATTAACACCAAACTAAAGATGTCTGGTGAGCACACTGTAAACCCCCTAACATTATATGCATAGCCATACAGGCGTGAGCTGGTCAAACAACCTGGCCAGACTGAAACATATGTAGAAGTATTAGGTACAGACAAACCTTGCACAAGTAGCAATGTTCAGAAATATAACAGCAGTACTCACATGTAGACCAAAACCTCTAGACATTCCACACAATATAGTTGAGTTTGTTTCCATACAGCTGTTGAAGTAGATTTCAGACCACACTTCCAGGCTGTCTTCCTCACAAGTAAGGCAAAGGGACAACGCCCAATTGGAGTACTCAGTTATACTCCACTGTTGCCATGGTATTAGCTAATGGAGTAGCTACACAGCTGATGTGCATGTAATTAACTACTTTGGAACACCAATTGGTGATCAGTATAGCACAAGGTACTGATCTCTAACTATAAAAGGATGGCTTGTCACACATTCAAACCATCTATATATACCTGCAGAACATTACAAAATACCCCAAAAAGAAATAAAAGAAAGACCGAAATAAATAAAATACCACTCAATAACACCTCCGATTGCCAATAAGGTATGTATAAATTGTAGTATGTCTGTGTATGTAGTACCTGTTCTGTAATAATTATAGGGTAATCAATGCATATAGTGGAAATAGCTATCTTATAGTAATGTATTGTTGAGCAGTAGTTATGCCTGTAGTATTCTATGTGTGTACTGCTGTAGGTCACAAGGCAAACTCCTCATACACCACAAGGGATGATATATTTGGGCTTGGAATTCATTAATTCATTTCCAGCCACTGTCTGTGTCAGGGCTGGCCCAACAAGTATGTGTTATAACAGGGGATAGTAAACATTTATATATTGTAACAGTAGACTTATGCATGGGTGTATTAGTGAGATAAACATGTCAAAGGTGGGCTTACTTTGCAAATATGATTTGCATTGTGGGATAATGTGCCATTAACTGTGTAAAGTACAGTATCCTAGGCATATCTGTCTCATCTGTATTCCATTTTACATAGCATTTGTGTTATGTTATGCAAACATTAGTTATGTCGGTTGGCAATTACAATACTCGATAACAGGATACATATGAATTGTATTCATGTGACAGTTTAGAAGTATGATAGCAAAGACAATTGGAAGAGCTAAGTAACTATCCATGCACATAAGACATGTAATATCCACTTCTCTAGTATGGTTTGCAAGCAATAACAGCTGTGCATGTGTACATGTTATGCAAATTTATTGTGACCCTTGTTACAGGGCCAGTGGCTATGTGCACACTTACATGGAGTGGATATTGAGAGTAGAGACCCACTAGCTGAACTTTCATGTTTGTGTAGCCTAACCTCTCATTGCCAGCCTAACAACTGCTTCCAAATACTGTATGTAAGGTTGTGCACAGTACTGATAATGGAACAAGTTGCATATCATCTTCAACTCCAATGTAACATCTGCAGTAGGAGTGTAAGATGTAGGAGACTGCTGCTCATGTGTAATAGCTACTTCATAGGTGATAGCTTACACTATCTGATTATATCCTGATCATGTTGATAGTGGCAGCAGAGTCTATTGATACTTGACTATGTTTGAGCAGTGGGTGTCCATGCCCAACAGACCTCATGGTTCTGGTGGATATGTGTGTATATACCCAGAAAAGGATACAGATCTGTTGACACTTGCATCATCTGTAATCAACTATCAGGATGTGATGTGCTCCTCAGATGAGGATTGCTGCTAAAGTTAGCTACTATTTTTCTGTAATAGCCAGTGTTTTCACGTCCATAACTCAGATATGTACTTACTATCAGGATGTGATGTGCTCCTCAGATGAGGATTGCTGCTAAAGTTAGCTACTATGTTTCTGTAATAGCCAGTGTTTTCACGTCCATAACTCAGATATGTACTTGCGAGCATCACCATCTAAAACATCTTCATAAGCAATAAGTAAACTAAATGCAGTACTTGGTACTTGTAGTACTGTATGCTTATACAGGCATGTCCACTAGTCAGCTACTGGTGTTTACTAATGTCAGCTTTGTGTATGTGGCCATCCAGGGGGAATGTAATCTCTATGCCATATACACTGCCAAACCCAGCTAACACCACACCCCACACATTGTCTGTGATGCAGCCACAAAGGCAAGCTGGAAGGTAGTCCAGTCTACAGCCATGACTGGACTGGACAGTCATGCAGTGTAGGTTAACACATGCATCTCATTACCACACTCAACACATACCCTTACCAGAACACAGTAAGGACACCCACACATACCACCAGAAAGCAAACACATTCACAGAGGCTTCCAAGTATCTGGCCAAGCAAGGAACCTCCCAAGCTGGAATAGACAGACAACAAAATACACAAACTGTATGACATAGTTTGCAAAACTGTGCCACTCCTCAGAACATGTGGTCAGAAACATGCCCAACAGTACTCATTTGTGAATGCAAAGTCTAGCACTATGTCATACACCAAGCTATACGAGGGCAAACATATTGTCAACTGCCTGTCTGTCATGATTAGCTACATACCCATACACTCAGAACACCTTTTGAAATGTACACATGGCTTTGGCATATTCAGTGTTGTTGTGCAAGACCTGGGATGCCGTAGCAGGACTGCATGGAAACACACATGTAGGAACTGTCAGGTCTTGTTGCCCATGTAGTTATGTCCCAAGGCCTGGGTAGCAGTCTGCCATTGCCCAGAATTATACTGCAGTACAGGGACAAAAGGATTGTATTCCCCAGTTGTCTAATGTACTGGTGTAATCCAAAGGGTTTCCAGTGTCTCTCTGCCTGGGATAACATGGTTGACAGACCATGATGCTTTGCCAGACAGGGCCTGCACTTGTCACCCCTGGGAATCTGGATACTGGCTAGGTTTCATGCTTCCCCTATAGTGCCTTCATCATGCAAGGTTCAAGTGACAATTACACTGCTGTAAAAGGGACAGCCAAGCAGTAAACTGCGTGTCTAGCTACTCAATGATACATTTTGGAGACTCAATATAGACTCACTTACGTCAATCCTTAACATGGATAACATATCTGTGCAGTGACTGAGATATGGTTCAAGGCTCCAGAGAGCACCCCTGCATGACCATGTTATAACACATACCTTACTTCTTGGCCATTATCTTTAATTGGAACACACAGGCCACAGGTGTGTCCATATTCCTGAAGGATATGTACACCCCCATCTAGTTGCACTTGCATAACTTCATAGGTTCATAGGTAGGTACTAGGCTATCTGCCTGAGGGCATTTATAAGCCTAGCCAGAGTGTGTCAGCTTTTGCCGCCCCATTGATGAATTAACTGAGCCTCTTTCAAGCAGAGCCAATGAAGTGATCCCAGGGGTGTATTTTCTGTTACAAATCCACTCGTCAAGGCTGCTCTTGAAGAGTGTTAGTACAGGGCTCTGCCTAATGTAGTTAGGAATTTTGTTCCAAAGCATGGGGAGTCTCTGTGACAGGAATCTATCCCTCCAGCATGTTCTATTTATTACAAAACAAATGATGCAAAAGGCAAAAAGTAAATATACTGAAACACACCAAACAGCCAATACTTAGTCCAGCGAGATTCTCTTTATTCCTCCCAAAAGATCTGGTACCTCGGCAATTCGCCTTCAAAGGATCACAATTCAATGTTGCATAATAGCAGTATTTATATAAACATTAATTGGATCAATTAATCAATTTATTACATAATTAATTACAAAAAAGGAGGGAAAAAAAGCTTCTAACATATTTAAAGTGATCTTCCTATATTTAAACAAATATTCATATAAACTCAATATATTTTATGTCAATTATATTATTTATTAAATAGCGTTATAAGAGTATAAATATTTTATATAAATTATCGTCAAGAAATATTCCTGACACATTAAATAGTCTATCAATTTCTTATATACCTAATTCCAAGTTAAGTCCAAAAGGTTTTAAAGTATTATACTTTAAAATCATCCTAGTTTCTAGCTCCAATAATCTATCACAAATATTATCACCTTTGCAACAGAAAGGCTTGCCCAAAATACTAAATTTTAAACTATCAGCTTTTCCTTCGTGAACTTCAAAAAAATGTTTGGCAACTGGACTAGATAAATTTAGATTTCGAATATCTCTCAAATGTTCTAGAATTCTAACCCTAACCATTCTTTTTGTTTGTCCAATATACCATACATTATTACAACTGCAAGTGAGTGTGTATACAACACCAATAGATTTGCAAGTAAAATAGTGCTTAGGGTAATGATTAACATTATTAATAGACCTGACATTAATGATTCTATCACATAAACTACAGGAACCACACCTGAAGGATCCTATATTAGTAGTATTAGAAATTCTTTTGATTAAGAGATTATTATTCAGTATTTCCTTTAGATTTTTTCCTTTCTTGTAAGAAAATATTATGTGATCAGGAAAAAGCTCACCTATATCATCATCCTCACTAACCAAGTACCAAAATCTCTTAATTATAGAGACAAATTTATCAGAAAAAGCAGTATACCTAGTTACAAAAAATACCTCTTCCACATCTCTATCTTTTTTCTTGGAATCTAAAACATTCCTTTCTAACCTCCTGAATGTTTTTGGGAGGAATAAAGAGAATCTCGCTGGACTAAGTACTGGCTGTTTGGTATGTTCTATTTATTGTTGTGGTGAGGTTTAGGTCACTAGAGCGCGTGGCTCGCAGTGACTTGGATTTTTTTAGGTGGAGCATGTCCATCAATTCTGAGTTGGACATAGCTTTGTAAGTCAGGCAAAGATCACCTCTGAGTAAGTGATATGTCACTGAGTACAGCCGGAGTTTTTTCAGTCAGGCTGCATAGGACATATGTTTGAGGTCAGTAATCCTCTTGGTGAGGTGCTTTTGTGGTCTTTCCAGCTGTTGGAAGTGTCTTGTGAGGTACATCCCAAATGGGGCATTGTACTCTATGATGGGTCTGATGAGTGACGCGTAGAGGGGCACTATAACCTCTTTATTTCTAGATGTGAACCCCTTAGTAATTAGATGGGCTACATAGAAGGATTTCCTAAATACTTTGGCAATATGGGTCCCCAGATCTCTTATTACCTCTTCTGTATTAAGGGGGCTGCCACCTATGTGGTAATTCGTGGGTGTTTTGTTTTTCCCAAATGGGATGACTATGCATTTTTTGGCATTTAGCTTGAGGCCATGACTTTGACACCAGGTGTCTGTCTCAGCTGAGCAATTACCACTGTGCCAAAGTGGAATCCAAATTGCACCTTGCTACAGATCACCCACCATACCTCTGAATTCCCAACTGTCATATTGTGCTGTAATGGGGAATATTAGGTTTGAGACAGAAAACCATAATAATGGCTACTGTCAACTATCCCACTATTAACTGGGAAGACTCCTCATGTACCAACACCTGTGCTCAATGCATGCTGGATTTCATCACCACAATGACCTAGATCACCATAGTCACACAAACAGGGCTAACAGTATGCTACACATAGTCAGTCTCAAAGCCAATGTTATGCTTCTTAAGACAGAAGTGGTGAATGTCATGGCACCCATGCAGATGGACAATGCATGTGCAATGCTGAATCCTACACACATGCACTTTAAGCACCCACATTAGTGCAGTGATTGTGTTATTGAAACAGAACCAAGATTCAACCAAGCACAAACAGGAAGGCAAACTGGTGATACCCTGCCATAAACTGTACCACAGAAGGTAGAAACTGTTGCAAGGGTGAACGCACATGAGTGAAGGTGATCTCTGGTCAGCCTCAGTAAGGTTTACATACACCATATAAGACCACACAAAGCCACTGTGAAACTAATCAGCCACATATTATGAGGCCAACCACAGAGCATTCTATAGCTGTGTCATGAATCATAATGGCAATGACAACACCTGCCCTGCTTCACAGCACTATGGCATGAGAAGTACTGCACCTACAGAAATAGCACTTGTTCATCCAGATAGGGTCTGTGATAACTCAAACCCACTCTCACCTCCCCCCCAACAAGTACATATATTTATATATTCATGTACACTACAGAGTCCCTGTAATAACAACTATGCAGGTACAAGCTGCACTCTCTAAAGCCATACATACAGCTTGCATGGGACCTGTCAACATTCCAGGGTGTGTTTTACACAAACGTCATAACAATTTGTTCTCCACCTACACATCATGTTCAATCATAGCTGCATGCCAGGCTGTGTACACACTGAATGGTGCACAGCAACAGTTATCACACCCCACAAAGGGGGAGACACCACTGATAATGGGGAATAGTGCACTACTACTCTGCTGAGTCAGTCTGTAAGGCCATGAACCTTGATCAACTTATTTGATGTAGTCAGTACAAATGTAGATGACAGTAAGGTTGATTCACATAGCATATCTTGACATTGCCAGGTCTTAGGACACCATCACCCATACTAGGTTCCAGCTACACTCAGTAAACTAGGTGTACATTCCTATGCCACACGATTGGTTGGCAACTGGACAGCTAGCAGAACCAACACTACAGATGGTGTCTAACTAATACATGCACAGAAAACCAGTGCCAACTACAGTAATACAGGGTTCAGTCCTGGTACTCCCCCTCTTTGTTATCTAAATCTATACCACACGGACTAACACAGCAGGCATTTGCCTATTGAAGTTTGCAAATGACTATGAACTAGGAGCTATAGTTGACTCAATGAGTGCTGTGGGCAATGTACAGAAGAGCCTTTGTGGGTCAGATGTGTGGTGTCTGACGTATGGCCACAATCTCACTGGAAAGTATTGCATTGTCATCCCCTATGTTAAAAACCCTGTACCCATGAACTACCACCTAGGCAGTGGGCAACATGATGGAAACTGTGTGTGTATAAGATCCAGCTGGACAGTAGTCTCTCCTTTGATAGTCACTTCACCACACCAGTCAGGTAGTCATAAGTGGCACTCCTACTCATGACAGGGTGCCATCCATGAATATAGAGATCATTGTTCACCCATACTCAACACTCAATTGACCCATAATAGATCACATATTTCCTTTAAGGGTTATTGGCCATGTTCAGATGGCCTACACTGGCCTTCCCAAAGCCTAGCTCCACTATGTAGCATGATGCCCACCCTGAATAAAGCTATGTCCAACCCAGAGAGGTTGGACATGCTACACTTACACATCCTGATTTCAAATAAACACATATTTCATGGACATCCATCTTTCTAGTTCAAGGATCATAACATGCCTGACAGATCCCTGTCCCATACACTTTACATACTCCTGCCATACTATGCATCCCTGTCCAGCAAGGTTGCACATTGCCCCTCTTTGATACATGGTGTGATGACTGCATGGCAAATATATCAGTTTTGTTGCACTGCTTGAACTGGCCACTGAAAGTTACCTGTCTGTTGCCTAGAGTTAGGTAACCTTTCAGCCTATGCTCATACATGGCCCAAGGCATATAGCCTACTAGTTCACTATGACCATACATGCTATAGTTGATATCCAACCCTGCAAATACCATCAAGCTAGCCATTGTCCCATGTATTTCACATGTGCAACACAGGTAATACATGGCAAGATGCTATACTGCTGTACAGCACCATATAGATGTATGTGGCAGAGCACATACATGTACAACTCGCTATGAGCAAGTCTGCAGGGTCACAGGCCATGCCCCTTAAGGCTGTGTATGACTATATATGTGACATATGCACAGCATTAAGGTCTCTTGCATTAATGTCGACACATCGAGGCATGTGCTAATAGGTAAACACATCAATACAGGCAAATAGACATGCCCACATCAAGACAACATCCACATGGAGTATGAGCAATGTCATCCCTTGATACACACATATATGGTGATAATATGAAATCACCAGTAAGTGTCAAATGTGTGTGAGTTAAACATGTCAGTGGTGTTAGTGTCATGCAGATTTGCAAAGCCATATTTGTAATTATAATAAGTGTGATGCACATGTATGTGCAGCTGTACTTCTGTACTTCTCTGTGAGTTTCTGTGACCTGTCACCGTCATAATGTCTGCCATGTATGCTGCATGCCAGGATGCCATCATACAGCTACATGGAGGATGAGGTCCTCATTCCATACCTACTTGAGAACCATGAGACACTTTTCAGACATGTGCCACAGGATGCACAGCACCAGCATGCCCAGAGGGAGGAACTTCGCAGTAGGGTAAATGATGTTGGTGGCCACATTCACACCTATCAGCAAGTGCACTGACACTGCACTGACTTAATTAGATGGGTGAAACAGCATGCAAACACAATCGCCAGGGAACAAGCTGCAACAGGTGGGGGTCCACTCACCCAGCCCCCACTCACACGTACTGAGGAGCTCCTGGCCAACCTGGGGACACCTGCAGAACTCCAGCCACAAGCTGCAGCTGGTATTGTGGAGATGGGTGTCTCATAACCACTGAGCAAGGAGTTGGCTGGTAAGTCACTACTGCACATATAACACAACTATATTTAATATAAATACATGTGTTACTGTACAATATTTAACTTAACATCATATGCAAGGCATGTATGAACACATGCCACATACTATAGTTTGCTACTATATGTATGCACAGATGTGCATACTGCATAGTATAGTCTATTGTACTGGCTTATGTGCCAACATGCACATTGCACCCTGTAGCTATCACACAGGTGTGAATAATGATCTTACTGCTCTGACACTCCTATTTAGGTTCCTCTGGCATTTCACAGCAGCAGCAACCTGTTGCTGGTGAGTATTTTATTACTTATCAGGCTTGATAACGCACAGATCATATTAAATGCATGCTATCTGCCATGTGGTCATTTAACACATGTACACAAAATATATGGTGATTCTGTTAATATATACAGGTCAGACCTGCAATGCATCACAGTGGTTACCCATGGGGAATATTTGAAGACTATATGAAACACCTACACTAAACCTTACAAACAGTGATTGCCAGATGTGTGGACAGCTGTAAATACAATGGTGGTGGTGTGGTTCACTGTAGGGACATGTACTACAGATCAGCATCACACATGTGGGGAATACAAACAGTACTATACAGAGAGCATATGTGTGCACACACTCTTTATGTTTTGGAGCTGGATTATGACAAACCAACAGGATTCACCCTTGTGGAGTATACTTTTGCTATGAATGTCACACAATGTCATCTGCTATCTAACATATCCATGACATTTTGTGGGCTGACTGCAACACTGGTTAACTATCATGCAAAACATGATAACTCACATCCCAAACATACCACACTTTGTCTGCATAAACCTGTCCTCAGTGGAGCATATGACATCTATGGGTGTATGTCATACGGGACAACACTGAGATATGAAATAGATGCCCATCACAACCATTGGACAAAACATGTTTACACATGGCGTGGAGGATGGCTAGAGACATGAAGCAACACAGACAGTAGAAGGGATGTACATGTGTGTACACCCTGTTGTACATTGGCTCGAGACAATACAACTATGGCCTTTGTGTAATGGTTATATTGCAGATGTGACACACTAAACATCATACAGGGCTGTGCACACCTTGCGTGGGCATGACATCAAAGCACCCCAAAACATGTCTTGAACATTTTGAGTGTGTCATGACATGAAAGCTTTAACCTATACAGTATCCAAATACATACATGCGTTGCACAACATACACATACAACCACATCAGGCCACAGATACAATACATTCACTTTGCTGGTGTCAGACATCACTGTCATGGTTGCTCCTCATGTGTGTGTGAGGTACACAGATGGCATGTGGAACATGGCATACTGCAAAGTTAGCCATGTCTGGGCCGAGTTGCCAGGCATCCGCAATATGATTGCAGATGTGCAGGGGTGTCATCTGTATACCCTTCAGTGACCTGTGTCACACATTCCACATTAGGGCTTAGAGTGTATGCACCTCAGTGACGTGGGTCACATTCCACATTAGATATGTATTGTATCTGAACACAGTCATGGCTAAGAATTGTGTCTGTAACTTACACTGTATAGCAATAGTGAAGCCATATGATGTCCTGCAATGGCTATGCACATTAGCTCAATGTGGAGTATGTCACTGTATATCTGTAGGGCGGACTGACAACATTGTGTCAGCTGAAGGTCTTCTTCTTCTTTTGGCTTTTTCCCAGTTAGGGGTTGCCACAGCAGATCACTTATCCGCTCATGATTGGCAGTGGAGTTTTACAGTGTTGAGTAGCCAGCCCAGCACCCAACCTTCCACAGAAGGCACACTCACACACACATGCACTCACACTTAGGGCCAATTTAGAGTGTCCAATCCACCTGCAGCATGTCTTTGGGATGTGGGAGGAAACTGGAGCACCTGGAGGAAACCCACGTGACCACAGGGAGCACATACAGACTCCGCACAGAAGGCACCCCAGCCGAGGATCGAACCGGAGAACCTCTTGCTGTGAGGTGACAATGCTAACCACTGCACCACCATGGCTGCCCCCCACTGCACCACCATGGCCCCCCCCACTGCACCACCATGGCCACCCCCTTTGCATCAGCTGAAGGTCCATGCTAATATAACACGTCCTTGCGTTGGGAAACCAGTACCTCACTGTATATTTGAAAGGACACCATTTTGTTAAATAGTCAACAAATGTGAAATAAAATAAATAAATACAATAAATAAATGTATGCATGTCATTCATCACTTCAGCAGAAGACATGTCATACTACATGTGATTGGCAAGGTCATATGCCACACATCAGGTGGTGTACTATTAACCTGTGCTGGTCTGTGGCATCATTGCAAAGTAGGGACAGCCATGTCAAACATGTGTACAGCCACATGCACATTGTCTGTAGACTCAGCTTAAAGGTCAGTAAAATAATGCTGAACAGACATGCCCTGTTTATGGGGAGATATGCAAGCTAGGGCTCTGGCAAACATAGAATTCACTCAACATACCCTTCTGCTCATGTCCTCCTCACACATAGGGGCAGTGGCCAACACAAAGCTTCCCTGGCAGATGTACCCAGGTCAGCGATGGTCTGTTACAATGTGGGGTATGATGCACAAAACATGGCAGTGCGGTGCAATGGTGCATGGTGCATGCATTGTGTTGCAGCTTTGGGCATAACCTACTAACACAAATTGTGCAACGCAGGGATGTATGCTAACTTCTACTATAATTGTACAAGCTGCATGTCTTCTGCCATAACACATGCATGCTGTTGTGCGCAACTCAGGGATGTATGATAATGACCACTATAATTGTCTAAGCTGAATGCCTTTTGCCATATCACATGCATGTTGCATGCCATTGGGTGCTATATCATGTGTCTGTCTGTCTGTGTGTTTGTCTGTGTATCTGTACTGTGATGTATAACTGGTAATGTAGAGTTCTTGTCTGCCCCTCACATGTGTTGATGTAGGTGTGTTGGCCTCCGGCAGTCCACCTGATGTTAGTGTCCCCACAGACTCTAGCAGTGATGATGAACTTATGATTGAGGCACAGGCAGGGTTGTCAGGGGTTGAATCTCTCCCATTGGTTGGCATTCCACATGTATCACCCTCATCCCCGCACACAGTTATCATGCCTACACATACCTCATCACCAGTGACCATAGTGGAAGGAAAGGTGGCGGGTGGTAGCATGGAACAGGAAAGTGTGGAGACTATGGAAGGTGTGTCTGCACACCATGATCCCAGTCAACTGACTGGTGATGTCCCACACAGGCATGTTCCCAGGGCTGCTTGTAGGGGGGCTTCTGGCCAACATGCCCATGCAAGACATAACACATCAGCTGGTGTCACCAGATGCATGTTTCAGGCTGTAATGGAGGGACAGGCACATTTTGAATGGCACAACAGAGAAGGTCTGAGGCTTCAGAGGGCTGCTGTCCGTTCTTTAACTGACAACATCCAGGCAATTGCAAATGCTTACCATCAGCTTGCAGATGTTTTAGATAGACGATTGTGTGACATGGTGGGAGTCCTTGACAGTGGCATGTCAATCCTCAAGCGTGGAATGTCTGTGCTAGAACATCAGGTGGGAGTAAGGCATTGGGCAAGTGGATATAGAACAGCTACACGAGCTGCTGAAAGTGTACATGAACATGTTACTTCACATGCCCGCTCCCATAGCAGTGGTAGCAGCAACAGTGCAGCTGGTGCTGTGCTGTCCACACCAGGACACAGAAGGCCATGTGCACGTGGTCTTGGACAGTTCCAGCAGGGACACGGTTCCAGTGGACATGTGTCATCAGACAGTACCCAATCTGGACCTCTGCCTGGCAGTGGCCGTGCAATCCCTGGCAGGTGCAGGTCATGTGGCAGTGGCCGGACACCGTGAACTGTACAACCTGCCCTGTACAGTCTGCAGCTGTCAATAATACCCCTGTGTAGGCCAGCCACATGCCAGACTAGTGTGCATACATACATATACACACAACAGAAACAAATGTAGGGCACCTCAACTCACACACGCATAACATCCACACATGCCCAATGAGATAAAAGACCTTAAACCACACACATGATGTCAGCCAATGGTGCAGCCTAGGCCTCTGGCAAACATTATCACCCTGTGCTTATGATGATGCTTGTGCTGCATCCCTGTCATCCATACCATTGGTGCAGGGACATGGTCATATGGTCTGAGGTGCAGGGTGAACATACTAGGAAGACAATAGTAGATTACCATTGTTGAGTAGTGTAGACAAGCAGCAGACATACCATGTGCTAGATTTTTAAAATGCATTTTGTACAGTTGACAGTATGTATCATGTGTAACACCAGTAACTGCATGTTGATCTTGATGTTCTGCAGTCCTCTTGCAGGTGTATTTGCATGTGCCAAATGTGTGCATACAGACTACAAGGGGGATATCAATGTTTTCAGTTAGTGTCCCATATGTAACTTTAGACTACTCACAGGTCTGTATGATAATACCTGCATGCACATTGTAGCTTCCTCATCACAGTTATAATCTCCCAAGTTTCAAACATGTTTACTGATCTAATGGTCCAAGAGCATGATAGCTGTGTAGTAAGCTACTGTGGCCAGAACCTCACATCCATACTGGGTGACATCACAGATATAGTTACCCATAGCAGGAAGGAGGCAAAAGATTGGTTCAGCAGATAACAAGGGTAAAGGCCAGTTGAAAAGGTGTTTTTTCTTTGGAAAACAGTTATACCTGCTCTCATGACAGGATGCAAACACACATACACACCCAAGGATTCACAGACACAGAAATACACACAGTTGCCAGTGTGGGGATTAGAACCCCTGCCTATGTATAAATCATTATTATAGTACTACACAGTTATGAGATGCACCACAGAGACTACATATTTACAGGTAGTTAGAATGGCCTTCTATGATTGAGGATATCCACAAGGATACTAGATTGCAGTGAGTGTATATGGGGAGGGGGGTATATCAGTAGACTATGGTACAACAAGCCTCACCCCTGGGCTTACATGTTTACAGGCAGTTAGAATGCCCTTCTAAGATTGATGACATCAACAGGGATACTAGATTGCAGTGAGTGGATGTGGGGAGGGGTTTTATTATTTGAGTATGGTAAAATACATCCTCACTCCAGGGATCAGACAGCCATACACACACACACACACACACACACACACACACACACACACACACACACACACACACACACACACACACACTGGCATTCAGAAAGATATACACGTAAGTCACACACCTACAGACATGACTTGTGTGAGATTCAAACCGCTGCCTATGTCTTGCTTTCTACACTTCACTCTGTACAGATGTCTACAACAGTTTACAAGAGAGTAAAGAACATTGGGGATGTATTCCCCACTATACGTGACATATATGGACACACACACCCAAACTTGTCACTACTGGGAATCAAACACCTGCCTATCTCATGATAGGTATTACAGAGTTACAGCACTATTGCACATACTACAAAGCTTACTGACCTTTACCTCTGCCAACTGTGCTGACATATGCACAATATATACACAGGGGAGCTGTTTCTGTTACAGATGTCAAGAGGTTTGCCTTCAGTGTCACCCTTACTGCATTCTACTTTGTGTGTCTTCCCCTTCATTTAACACCACTAGAACTTAGCAGTTACATAGGTTATTGTAGGAATGGTTGTAACACACCTGTGAGCTGTCGTCAATAATCATTCATCTGCAAAGTAGCCCCACCACTTAGTAATGTCCAAACATCTGTCCATACCTAAAGTACAGCTTTCTGTACTTTGAGCATATCACCATATACACTTGGCAATGTTGAGGCTGCATTGCAACTGCATAATGTACTAAGACAACAGTCACCTTCAAACATCCAACAGTCCACACACATGAAATCTAAACACACATCAATACATTTACACATATGCAGTCTCTATCAGTAAGTGGACTATCATGTCAAGAGGATACATTCAACACCTTCCTCACACCATGTGTGAAACCTAGCTGAGCATTACACCATACTGGATGTTCCATTCATGTACTGGTAGGACATACAACCACCTTCACTGAGTAGCTAAGTGGACATTTACGCCAACAGTACATATCAGCAAGCAACACACACAGCTATATTCCATGTCATGATGCCACAAACTGTTAGTTGACAGTTCCACTTTGAAGCCAGGGCACTGTAATGGTCAACAGTGAGCACATCATATTTGCCACACACACCTCATATCTGCCATACACACCTCATGATTACTGAGAGAGTGCCAGCAATGTGCTCTGTTTGAGCTAGGCATTACACTTGTTCAAGCATGTGAGAGGTCTGTGGCTTATAAACATTTCATCCCAGCACGTTGTGGCTATTGTGGTAATAAGGGTCATGTCCAGACAGCACACAGCATGCATGGCTTGCAATTGTTGACATGGGGTATATGTAGGAGCTGTGGGTCACACATGGCTGTACATGTCATGGACATATCACAGGTAACTACTCAGGAACATACAGAGCATATCTGTATTTCCCTGTGTCTGTCAATACAGGTCATGTGTGTATGGCCTACAGTCCTGTTATTTGGGTATGTTTGTAGGCATTGCATCTGGTGGACATGTCTAATGACATACATGCCACATGGATTGTTGTATGATATGATAGGTGTCATGGGTGACCAGTAGAGAGGGGTTATTACCTCTGTCAACATAGATATCAAACCTTATGTACTGTTAGCATTCAGCAGCCATGGACCTATCTTCCATGTGCATGTGTGTAATGAATGTAGCTACCTGTATTTACAAAGGATAACAATAGCAATTATATTTTCATGTATGGTGTATGAGTGTGGGATGTACATATCCAGGACAAGTACGTCTAGGTCATATCTGACCATGAGGGTGTTGTTTACTGGTGTATAGCAACAGTCAACTGTGTTACTGCTGACAACATCCAAGGGACCCTGGTATGTGTACAACTGACTGGGTTAAAAACAGTGGTATTATTGAATTGCATAACACATTATGCAACTGTGTCAGTACATGGGTATTTTGCACAGTTGATGTAGAGCTAGGTACAGTCTACCAGTCAAAGGTTATTTGGTGTTTAATCATAATATTTCATACCACATTTATGGATGTGTGTTGATAGTCTGAGGACAGGGTGAGGGATGTATATGAGGACAGAAGCTAGAATGCAGCTTTTTCCACTGTCACCTGTACTTGACTCATCTGCGATGAATTGTGTTGGAGCAGTGGTCTTTAATTGTGAGTAGCCTTTATAAATATGGGGCCACCACCACCTAGAGTGGTCCATACCAGTGTTATGTCCCACATGTTTGGATCTGCGTCATACGGTGGTAGTGCTATTGTGCACTACAGAGCCTTCAGCCAGGTGTTCCTCACTGCACAGATGTCAGTATTCCCCATTGTAGGTTCGACATTAAGCAAGTGGATTATGAAAGCCACACATCTAGCACTGGTTAGCATAAGCATCCAATGCAATTGTCTTGTAGGTTTCAGGGTGTTACTTCTGTGTTTAGGACATTTGCCCTGGAATGGCACTATATGGGTAAATGAAACCTAGATATTATCCACACTCCCTTGAATGATGGCTGCATGTGATATGTGACAAAGACTTGTCTTCTTTTGGTCATGTCATCCCGGAATGACAGACACTGGACAACCTCATAATTACAGCAGGACATTGGCTCATTGTTTTGGACAAGCAGTTGCCACTCGTACCATGACATCACTGCGAGTGGCAGTACTGTGCTTGGTATCAAATGCTACAGCTAAGGTGACGGACAGCAGCAGACATTGTGCAGATGACCAATGTGAGATATACTTAGTGGAACAATCCTGTTAATAATGACAACTACTAACATAGGCGGGCAAGGTCATCTTGACACCTGCACCTCAGTACCATTAGACAATAGGGCTCACATATTATGCTTGCACATGCCACTGTTCCAAATATGATGCCACTGTCCACAACCTGATATCAATGTATGCCTTTCAGGGCAGCTATGTGCGTGACACATGCTGTACTTTGCATCCACCTGTGTGTGTCCCAGTTAACCAATTGTCTGTCACTTCCACACATGCATGATTGTGCATGCTTCACATATATATGGCAGTACTTCATGTACATGTATGCATGTATATCACACAGCACAAACACAGATATAATATTTTTGGGCCACATACAGGTATCTGTTAGTAAACCTGTATGATGTGCATATATACTGACAGTTAAGATGTACATAGCTGTAAACCTGTGTTTTTACAATAGGAGTCCATTACAATGTGTTCTGCATGTATCAGTGTATGAGCATGCCCACTGTGGCCTTCTTCAGTTAGAATAAGTGTGCATCCCAAACAGCCCTGTGCTACTAAGTGTATAAGCATGCCCACTGTCAACTTGTGTAATTGGAGTCAGTGCATCCAAACAAGCCCTTTGTTTCTAAGTGTATGAGCATGCCCAGTATAACCTTGTGTAGTTGGAGTCAGACTGCATCCCAAACGGCCCTGTGCTACTAAGTGTATGAGCATTCCCACTGTTACCTTGTATAATTGGAGTCAATGCATCCAAACAAGTCCTGTGATTCTAAGTGTATGAGCATGTCCATTGTAACCCTGTATAGTGATAGTAATAGTTCATTCCACAGATGGACATACTCCAGTACAGGGCATGTTGTGCTACAAATACACCTCTCAGGCCTACCTATGTCTTACCTGCAGATGATGTGTCTTGTTTGTGCATACAGGTTGTAATGGACTCCTACTTTAAACACACAGGTTCACGGCTATGTACATCTTAACTGTCAGTATCCCTGTTGATGTACTCAATCTTAGAAGGGCATTCTGATTGCTTGGAAATGTGTAATCCCCTGTGGCGCATCTTGTAACTGTGTAGTACTGTAATAGTGATCTGTAGATAAACAGGAGTTCTGATCCTACCACTGGCAACTGTGTGCATGTGTGTGTGTGTGTCTGCAAATCCCTGAGTGTGTGTGGGTGTGTATGTGTGTCTGCATCTTGTTGTGAGAGTGGATTTTATTGCTTTCCAAAGAGAAACCACCTTTTACACTGGACTTTATCCATGTCATCCTCTAACCCATCTTTTCCCCCCTCCCCACTCCAAGTAATCATTCCTGTGATGTCACCCAGCTCAGATGCAGAATCAGATTAACTGCATGGGTTCTGTGGAATATCCCCCACCTGCTTATCACTCTACAAGTAACCTTTACATAGGTAAGACTTGTAAGCACAATACTGGCAAGTGTTTGTGTGTGTGTGACTACCCTGTAGCCAGGCATACACGTGTTATGTCTTTTAACATGCTGCGCACCATGGTAATCATTTGTGGTGAGTGGAATCTACAGAATATTACATAGGTAGGAATAGAAAAGAATAGACAGTCAAGAATGACTACTGTTGGGTATGTTATTTTCCTG
The DNA here is from genome assembly GCF_019279795.1 of Protopterus annectens. NCBI lineage: Eukaryota > Metazoa > Chordata > Ceratodontiformes > Protopteridae > Protopterus > Protopterus annectens. The sequence goes on along the minus strand of NC_056729.1, from coordinate 172,949,367 downwards.
TGCCACTGTTGAGCAGTGATACAGAAGTGATCCTCAGGGTGTATTTCCTTACCCATCATTCCCCCCCAAACTCCACAATCCCTGGGGTGTATTTCCTTACCGATCAGTCCCCACCCCAAACTCCACATACACAGCATCCATCCCTTCTCTGGTGATCTAATTAAAATTTAAATGTTATAATAATACAAGAGTTGCCTGTGTTTTGTGTACACTTCAATTCCTTTGGAATCTCTCTGTGTCACAAAGGGTGTTCAGAGATGTTTATATATATGGCTATAAATGTGAATGTGTGTGTGTGTGTGTGTGTGTGTGTGTGTGTGTGTGTGTGTGTGTGTGTGTGTGTATATATATATATATATATATATATATATATGTGTGTGTGTGTGTGTGTGTGTGTGTGTGTGTGTGTGTGTGTACACATCACAGAAATATATATATATATATATATATATATATATATATATATTTAGTATGTATTTATAACAGTTATATGTAGACTTGTCTATGTTGTTTCACAAAGTACAGTACATTAAAAGGTAATGTACATATGTACACAAAGTGACTGTCCCATGTGTTTTCAGTACTATAGAATACCTGTAGTAAACAATGTTTCATGATACATGTATATCACTCAGATGGCTTAGTGGTAAGTCCAGTGACTATGGTGTGCATGGTCCAGGGTTCAAGACCTGCAAGGGTTGTTAATAACATTGTTTAGGCCAGAAGAAGGCATGTGTAAATGTGTTTTTATGACAGTAAGCAGTGGGTAAACACATTTAAATGAAATGTAAAACTCGCAGTACACTTGAAATGCCCTTATTTGGCAATCCTGCTAATGTCATTCATTGTGAAATAGACCTTTGGGGAAGAGGTGCTTCAGTAATGTCTGTGGTGTGTACTATGACTGTGTACTGCTGTAGTGTAATAAACTAGTTAGGTAGGGATTCGAATACCAGAGATGACAAATGTCTGAGACTTGTATCCTCTGTAGTGGTGGTTGTAAGTGTGTGACACCTGTGGGCAATGAGGAGGGGGTTTTGCATATTTTGTATGTTGGCCATACTCTATATCACAATGTCAACCACACAGGGATAACAGATGTACATTAGCTGTGAGGCTGGGGTGCAAAGCCATACCCATACATGTGACATCAAGGCCAGCCAATCACAGTTAGCAACCCCACTATTACCCAGAGCACACACTCAACCCATGTGTCATACGCACACACATGCCTAAGCAACAGCCAATATGTGGGTAGTACACTGCATATTGGCCACTGATAGTAACTATGCAGTGATAGCAGTGGGCTACAGAGGACATGTCACCCTGGCCATCTGTCCAATATGCACGAACATGCACACAGTGCACCTCCACCATGTTCCCCAATGAACACCTGCACCACCTATGGTGCCTTCACATGTGACTCACAATGGACATACCATGCCTGACAACATGCTTACAACTGCTTTACCCTGCCTTAATAACTTTGTATCCATCGGCCCTTGTTCTGCCTAGCAACAAAATAAGCAACCTCTGCTAGGCTTGAAACCAGGACCATGCACACCATAGACAAAGTGATTTATCTCTAAGCCACCTCAAGTATACATACCCCTGCTGTATTTGCAAACATATCATCTGGCCAAGTCATTCAACAGTACAGAGAATGTTTTCCAACATGTAGATGTATGTGTGTGTGAAAATATGTTAATGTCTACACAGATACAAATGTGTATACACACACACACACACACACACACATATATATATATATATATATATATATATATATATATATATATATATATATATATGTAGATATATATTATATATAGTGTGTGTGTGTTTCTTAGTCAAATCCTGTGTGGAGGTGGCTGTGAGTGTTTAACAACTGGACTTGTTGTGGAGTGAATTTTGTACTTTTACTATATGGTAACCATATTATATGTCACAATGTCCACCTGACGAGGATTACAGATTTCAATCAGACAAGAGACTGGGTTGGCAAGCCATAACCCTACATCTGATAAAATGCCTGGTGAAAAAATTAAGCAACCCTAATATTACCCGGAATACAGCCTGAACTCATGTCTCATACAGAAACACACTTGCCTAGAAGACTGAATCTACATTCCTAGTACCCCGCATATTGTTGACAGATAGTAAGCATGGTGTGATTGCAGTGGGCTGAAGTGGGCATGGCACCCTGTCCACCAGTACAATAGGCACATAATTTCAGAAAATGCACCTTCACTATATTCCCCACTGGATGCCTGCAACATATGCATATGTGGTGACATCAATTTGATCCACAAAGGACATACAATGCCTTAAACACATGCCCTGTATGGACAGATGCCACTGACACCAGGGAATACCTGTATCATGCTATCAGTGCAGGTGGCATCGGGCACCAGCACATTTGTAGAATAAATATGCAGGTATGGACCTCCCCTACACCCTTCCTGCACATCCCTAGCTATCTTGCCTACCGTCTTTCCCTCTTTGTGCCCCTTTTTCACCACCTTCCTGGAATAAGCATGTTTATGCCTGTTCACACGAGTAAGCACTTTTAAGCAGCAGTAGGCGGGTTTCAGACTATTTGTGCAGGGGGGGTTAGCATTGCCTACACAGGTTAAGTAATCTAGAAGCTAACTGAGTGTGAGAAACTAACTGGCTGTTAGCACTGTTTCCTCACGTGCAAACATGCTAACTAGTATTTACATATGCTTACTACTGCTTATTTATATTTATACCTGCTTACTAGTGCCTTATTTATTATGACACTGGCACTTCATGCCAGTTCACATTTAATTGTTATTATGCAGGTTATACAGCAAACAGATGTCAGAATATGTTCATATACAGATTTCCATTGGAAAATGGTATGTGCTGAAGTGGAATTTAAACCAGGAATGTCTGTTCAGTAGGCAGATGCTCTAACCATTGCACTGTTGCTGTGCTGCATCACTTGCATATATACCCATATACCCATGGATCCTAGTTCCCCAAACACCCACCCCAACACTTCAGTGACACAGCAGTAATCCATTCTCCAGTTGGAAACACGGTGTATCCACACAACTACACATTGGCCACTCCCTACTTCTGTGGACCCATCCCATGGGATGACTCAATCCACGTATCCTCAGACATCCTAACCTTTCAGTCCACAAACATTGGTGAAGTGATTGACCAATAGGACACTATTCCCAATTTTTGGGTTGAACCACCTGGGACACGTCTTTATTTCAAGATTAGACTCTAGACTTCATTACATTGTTACTCCAGTTAACAAGACACTACAATAAATTGATAACTAAGACTATATGATAATGCACACGTTACACAAGAAAACGAATAATGTACGAGTTTGGCAAAATTATATTACAAATAAGACCAGTTTAGTGATTGGCATTGACGTAGCCGGGAAATCACAGGAATGATTCCACTATTCATAACGAGAAAGTTCTCACATTTTATTTTTTTGAGAACAGCACTAATTTCAAACAAAATACACACTTCTGAAGTTTTGCAGATTTGACCCTTCCCTTTATCTTCTCGTAACTCTAATACTATAGTACTGCAATATACAATGGAAACAAAACAACACATTATTTTGCCTTGGAATTTTATATCCCAGCAAAATTGTGCAAAATGTCGCAAAGAAATTATATATATATATATATATATATATATATATATATATATATATATATATATGTATAGATGACAAGCATTTAATGACAGTCTAAGTAAGGCCTGCACTGTTACAAAGATCATGCATTTTGCATGATATTGAGTCAGGTTATATAAGCCACAGTGCAGAGAAGAGGGTCACTGTCTTTTCTGTAATGAACTATAAATAAATGTTTATTTATTTAACATCTGTTAACTGAGTATGCAGACTGTTCCAATGAGTCAGGACTCCATTCAGTCATGACTTGATCCTTAGAGGCCAAACAACACAACTAAACATACACAAGAATCATACCTCTCAACCTCTTAATGTAAGAAGTCTAGCCAAAGCCAAATATAATTGGGGAGGCAAAGATTGGGACATACTGGGATCAATTCAATAACTCTGCTTGACAGAGGCTCAGTAAATGGATCAATGGGGCAGCGTAAGCCAACACACCTTGGCTAGGCTTACCTACCTATGAATCTATTACTTTTATGGTTATGCAAACCTATTATTCTATCTACTGTCGAGGTTTGTAGGGGCACTTTCATGTTTTTTATTTCTGCAAAAGGAATGAATGTGTTACTGGGAATGTACTTCTACATAAAGATGTATGCATGTGTGTATGCATATATATTTATAACAAACTCACTGACCTCCACGAGGCGGTCCAATTAAAACTGGGCCATCCAACCCTGACACGCCTGGATCCATAATTTCATACTCATGGTTCCTCCACCCCACCCGAGTTCCACATACACACAAACCATCCATTCTCCAGTTGCTATCCCAGCCATAACACACCTCCACACATTGCCCTCTCCCCAGAGTTAGGGACTCTACACGTTTGTTGTCTCAACCCATGTATCATCAGGCTCTCCCAAACTTTTAGTCCTTGAACATACCCGCTTTGGCTTGTGTAATGGTCGGAAGTCCAAACAGCCTGCAATTTTTGTTTGTTTGTAATTAAGGTAGACTATAATATCTCTACATACACATGCACATACATCTGCATAATTATATACATTTCCTATGATGTTGCATGATTGTACTGGATAATATGTTTGTGTTAACATCAGATTTAGGTATATCTGCCATGGTTTAATGGTAAACCACATTGGCTGTGGTGTGCAGGGTCCTGTGTTTCAGCTTTGCAGAGGCTGTTTATTTTGTTGCTGGGCAGAACACGGACCATCGGATATGGAGTGATTAAACACTTTTAAGCAGTTGTGAGCGGGTGTGTGTGGGTTTGCGTGATGGTAAGCAGTGCTAACTTCCGATTACAGTTTGTTAAATTCCGTTAGCTTCTACTATGCTTAATGTGTGTAGGCACTGCTTACACCTGCGCAAATGCACTTAAACATGCTTTTTGTACTTATGTTTACTACTGCTTATTTGTGCTTAAACCTGCTTACTAGTGCCTTATTCATTATGACACTACCACTTTAATTAAATTAAATTAATTAAACATTTAATGCAGTACTCCAGTTCACATTTACATGTTATTATGTAGGTTATACTGCAAAAATATGTAAAAATATGTTCATATACACATTCCACATGGAAAATGATATGTGCTGTAGTGGGACTCAAACTGTGAATGCATGTTTGTTAGGTAGATGCTCTAACCACTACACTATTAACGGTGACTCTGTGTGTTTTTTTTTTCTATTTGGATGATTTTGACATGTAAGCTATGCTAAGCAAAGGGCAGTGACGTGCAAACACTCTGAGCTTTGCTTACACTTTAAATAATGAAGAAATACAAATGTAAAATAGGGACACGTGGAATTTAAATGTAATAGTTCTAGGGACAGGGGCTCAACATTCAACTACGTGCTTGTGTGTTTACTCCTTTGATTTTATTTCAGTGTTCGTGGACACTCTTGTATGCTTTGCATACATTTCAGTATCCACGGATACTGAATTAATTGTTTACTATTAGAGGCAGGCTCTAATAGTAAGCATTGTAGGTTGTACAACTGTGGAGGCATGTTTAAGCCTCCGTGCCATGCTTAAACATACCCCCTGCACTCGCACATGGTTCCTGTGCACGTAGAGGGTGCAGCAGCGTGACCTCATAAATATTCATGCTGCTGCACAATCTCTAAGGAGGACGCTCAGTGCAAGGCTAAAACCGTCCTTACGCCAAGCTTCATGAGTCCCGGGGAGTATCTACTACAAATTGTTAACATAATGTTTATTAGGAAGTAAGCTGTGATAATGTGTACTTACAAAAACAAATTCACCTTCCCAGACTTTTGTTTCCAGTAGCATCTACTCTTGAGATTTTTTTTTTCCAAACGTAACATCAAAGGAGATCTGTTTACTAAAACAAAACAGAACACATCTCTCACAAGTGGGGTGACATAGTTTTTAATCAAGAAGTAAGATATAAAAATCTGTGTATGCAAGAAACAAGTTTACTCTTTAAGACTGTTGTTTTTCTACAGAAGAGAGCAATATTCTGTCTATATAACTAGACACATTGCAAATGTTTTTTTACTGAAAAACATGCAGATTTTGCACATATTTTTACACTGTATTTATTTTTTGCATGTTTGCTGAAAAAAAACAAACAATTGCAGGTTTTATATGGCTTCTTAAATTTCTCATCTCTGCTGCACCTTCACTAAATAAACAACTACATGTTTTGCAAAACTTTTTTATAGCTGTACACACTGGTATAAAATTAGCAACATTTTGTCATGAAGCACATTTTCATGACATGTGTGCATTTGTTTTTAAGCTCCTTTTTTGTCTTTTTCTGATCTGGTGGAATATCAACATTTATTTTTTTTATGTCATTGGAATGCCCCCCCTCCCCAATTGCCACATTTCTTCATTCTGAAAAGCTGCACGAATATTGTTAATATTCAATATATGTTTTGATCCCTGATTTGTTTTTTTCCAAACACATTCCTCCACCTGCAACTTGCTACTTCCACATTCATATTTTTTTCTTGCCAAACATCAGTTTATCTACTACTGTTGCAGATTGAGGAATATCCAAGTTTCATACAATGCTCAGGCTGCTTTCTGCTGTAGAGTTATCGCAAAGGGCCTAATTCTTTGCGGTTATAACAAAACTTAGACAACTCCCATTAATTTATTGTACAGTGATTATTTGTATTAATTATCACTGTATGTGACACATTATTTATTTACTATAGTAATATTATACCTTCTCAAATCAGACCACAAAATAACAAAGCTTTTCTGGTTCTTTTATGTCCTTCTATCATAATACTGTATTGCTTCTGTTCAGTTTCTATGCACTGCATTAAGATGATTGCATACCATAACCACAAAAGAGCTATTTTTTTCATTAACAATTAAGTTTCATGCATACAACATTGTTCTTTGTTTTTTTTTCTTCCTATTTTTCTGTTCAAACATTTCCAGTAACATCTACACTGAGATTATTTTTCCCAAAGGTAACTTCAAAGGGGCTCTGCTTTCTTAGGTGCATAAATGTGCTCAGTTATCACTATCTGTTAATGGAGTTAAAACACAGACTCAGAAGAAGTATCAGTCTGGGGCTAATTTCTCACTGCTGTTGTAAAACTGCACTGAATGATCAATGTTTGTTGCTTGCCTGGACGTCTGTTCCTCCTGCACAGCCTGCACAAACGTATACCAAATCACAGCAACATCATTTTATTTGCCTTTTACTAAGTGTTATAGATCTACTCCTTCTAATGACAAATGCATACTCAGATGATCACAAATTCTACTTTAGTTTTTAGTTACTGTTATATTTTGTAACTGAAATGTCACATTGAGAAAAACAGATTAAATCTCATGGAGCCTAGACTGCCTCCTACTGCGGCAGACATTGCATTTGAGCACAACTTCAGTACTTTGCCGAGTCAATAAGTAACTTCATCCATTCTTATGAAGTTTGCAGTGTGAATTGCAGCCCTTTTCATTCACTCCCATTAATATTTCTGCAGCACCTGCATTTTCATTGCTGTTTTACAATTCTGCATAGCACTACATGAAGCACCTTCCTCAGGCTATGCTGTGTTATAGCATTTGACATGGATGTAGGAGGATTTCTTAGGCCTTCCACATCTTTTAGACCAAGTTGAAATCCAAAATGATGATCAGAGAAGCTTGACTACAGAAAGCAATGTGTACTGCAAAAGATGAGTAAAGAACTCATACTGCAAACACAGAAACAACTCATTAGATAGACTGACCACAGGGCAGACATGCCAAAATTTCTGATTTTAACACACATTACATGAAAAGTTAAACCATTCAGACATGCTCCGGTTTGAAGAATAGACCCCATAACCGTTAAAGCCCCAGTACTCAATTATTCTCCTCCTTCTGAGGAAGCATTGCCTTAGAATAATAACAAAGAGCTGATTTTGATTCAAATTCATTTATTTATTATTTCTATACTGTAGTAAAATGTCAGTGATAGAATAGTTATATAGCAGACAGGGTTGGGATGCAGGGGACTTGCCCCCCAAAATAAACTTCAAATATTTTACAGTCTTAGTTTTAGGGGACAAAAACTAACTATGTTGATGAACTGTAGATGCTGACTTGCTGTTATAGTGATTTCAAATGAACCAAAGAATGTTTCTCCATAGTCATCAGTTTAATTTTTGCTTTTCTTCTCTTTCATCACGTTCACGTTAACCTTGACTGTTTTGGCTTGGTCTGTCCTGGCCAATTATGGTGGACCTCAGTTTCAGTGGTGTCCTAGCCAAGTTACCCCTCGCTTTGAAAACAGGTCATTGGTCTTGTGAAACAATTCCAGTCAAACAAAAAAGTGAGTTCTATGATAAGCTCTGTTTATATGTTCTGCTGCACATTATCAGCTTTTCACTCATAAGAAAGACTATAGTGAATTTTACTTGTGTGATTCAGTACAGTTAATGTTGCTTAACCCAGGCATTGCTAAAGAACTGGAATAGAAAGCAATAAAAAATAATGCTCTTTATTAAACTCTTCTATAACTTGTTTTAAAAGTCATTAGACATATGACAAACATCATATAATTCACTAAAATATAAGAAAAATATACAAAAGAAGCAAGTCCATCTGAGGCAAAGAGATAAAACCATGACTGCAACTAAGGCAACCTGAGTTAAAGTGGCAGCTCACATTCCTGTTAATGCTGTTATAGAGGACGACAGGAGTGATGAGGCATAGGCTACTTACTGCCTTCAGGGTAAGGATTGGAGAGCATTGTCCAGGCATGCCCTCCATGGTAGAATCCCCAGTGGAGTCCTGGGATCACATGGAGTACAATGTTCAAGGAAGGCATAACTATGTGATTGCACTACATGTGAAGGTGCGGATGGCTGTTGTAATGATTTATTGTACAACAGTCCCATAGACATGAAAAGGGTGGCCACAGTGGTGCAGTGGTTAGCATTGCTGCCTCACAGCAAGAGGTTCTCTGGTTTGATTCTCGGCTGGGGTGCCTTCTGTGCGGAGTCTACATGTCCCCCCTGTGGTCGTGCTCTGGTTTCCTCCCCCATCCCAAAGACATGCTGTAGGTGGATTGGACACTCTAAATTAGCTCTAGTGTGTGTGCCTTCTGTGGAAGGTTGGGTGCTGGGCTGGCACCTCGACACTGTAAAACTCCACTGCCAATCATGAGTGGACAAGGTGATCTGCTGTGGTGACCCCTAACTGGGAAAAGCCAGAAGAAGAAGTCCCATAGACATGAAAAGAAAAGCCCGAGAAAGGAAAGGGACTAATGAAATATCTTACTTTTTCAACCCTCTGATGATGTCTCACATTGACAGTTCACTTGATTCTCACCCCTTGGAATGAGTGTGCAAATGAGATGCCATGAATAATCTCACAGAGTGGTTAGAAGAGCAGGACCCAATGTTGAGTGTGAGGTATCTGGGCCATGAAAAAATACATGCATATGTATGTATGTATGTATCTATCTATATCTCTATATAAAGATCTACTTGAGATTACTGAAATCTCAGTAGACCGACATTCAAATCACTGAGCCCTAAACACCGACATTTCAAACACCCGACACCTCACATACCCTACACTTAGAACACTGACACTTCAAAATCCCACCTAACCTCACGATATAAAAAATAAAACAAAACCATTCCAAATAAAACTACTTCCACTCACCCACAACCCGTCCACCAACCAATAAATCTAGACCCTTAGCATTTACCACTAAATATTCATGATGGTCTCCATAGCAGTGACATGAATATTAACAAACATGAAAAAAAAAGCCTTCACTATAAACCTTTACTTTTAATGTTTAGCCCCCCTGCACCCCATGGGGGTCTACACCCACCAACCCCCTGCTACTTAAAGATACAATCTCCGAGATCACACTACGACGTGCACAAGAGCGAATTTCCTGTTCCACTCAACTTGGACTGTCGGGCATTCAGACACCGGTATTGTGAAGTTTCACTGATGTGAAACTTCATGCTTTTCAGCTTGGTGATGTGAATGTCGGTCTACTGAGATTTCAGTAATCTCAAGTAGACCCATATAGATATAGACATATATAGATATGGGTCTACTTTGTTTCACCTAACTTCCAATTCACTGACTCCCATTTCACTGAGACCAAATGACTGAAATTTCATTTCACTGACACTTCATTTCACTGACAGTTCATTTGACTGACAAGTATTATTAGCAAGAAAATGGAATATGCCCCCTTCTCCACTGTAGTGCGACCCTGGAGTTAGAATATATAGTTGGGGGGTGTGGGGGGGCACAGCCCCTCACAACGTGGTGTGTGGGGGGCGCAGCCCCCCACTTACTTTTCTTTTACTAAGCAATATTATATCAACACTTAACAATATCATATGAAAGGAAGTGCTGTGCCCCCCACACCCCCCAACTATATATTCTAACTCCAGGGTCGCACTACAGTGGGGAAGGGGGCATATTCCATTTTCTTGCTAATAATACTTGTCAGTCAAATGAAGTGTCAGTGAAATGAAATTTCAGTGAAATGGGGTCAGTGAAATGAAAGTCAGTGAATTGGAAGTTAGGTGAAACAAAGTAGACCCATAGATATACATATATATATATATATATATATATATATATATATATATAGATATACATATATATATATGAATCTGTCTCTTTGTGTGTGTGCGTGTGTGTGTGTGTGTGTGTGTGTGTGTGTGTGTGTGTGCGTGTGTGTGTGTGTGTGTGTGTGTGTGTGTGTGTGTGTGTGTGTGTGTGTGTGTGTGTCTGTATGACTGTCTGTATGTGTGTGAAATGTGCAATTTGGTTGATCTGTAACATATACCAATATTGCAGCATATAGCCTATACTAAAGCAGTGAGGGAATGATATACAAAAGTATAAGCATAGGATGTTTAGCCGTTCAAATGTTCTGCAAAAAGCATTGCATAAGACTGCACAGAATCAGATAGAATTTAATGATTCCCTGCTAAATAACTGATAAGGCTAAGTTTGTGAGACTTGAGTGAAACTAAATGGAGAGGCTTCTTCCTCTAAAGGCTGCAGTAAAATATATTGAATTCTAATTAGCTCTGGTCTACAGTAATATTGTACTCAAAGCAAGGAAACTAATTTCTAATTATTTTCTGCATAACATTAATGATTGCACTGAAGCAGTACTGAGAATTTTTAATACATTTCGTATGACACAAAACTTATAATAACATCACTTAATCATATATAGTGGTGGAATTTAAGTTCCTGTATTAATAATAGTTTAGTCTTTCCAATATAATTAATCAGTTTCTTACAAAAGTTTGCTGCTATGTATTTTAAATTATATTGCATTACTTATTAAAAGATTCATTGTTACTGAAATTGCATAGAACAAAAAAAAAATAACATTTGTTTAAAGCTGGAAAGGTGTTGTGGAATATAACTGAAGATTAGTTAGGCCAAAATCCAGCTTTTTTGAACTACCAGTATAGTATGAGACCATCTTTTTAAAATTAATTCCAACCTAAATTGTTACATTTTTTAACCAGAGATTATAGCCAGTTAAATGCGATATGTGTCTCATGACATTTTAGTTTGGGTAAAATCATTTTCTTTAGAAATTTTAGGATTATTTCAATGAACTTAGAAAAATTCCTCTCGTGGCTTCATGTGGCTCATTTCAGCTGTCTGGGAGAAAGATCCATGAATACTTGGTAAGACCATTGCTGTCCAGGAGTAAGATCCATGAATACTTGATAAGACCATTGCTGTCCAGGAGTACAGTACATGACTACTTTGTAAGACCATTGCTGCCCAAGAGTAAGATCCATGAATACTTGGTAAGACCATTGCTGTCCAGGAGTAAGATTCATGAATACTTGGTAAGACCATTGCTGTCTAGGAGTAAGATTCATGAATACTTGGTAAGACCATTGCTGTCCAGGAGTAAAATCCTTGAATACTTGGTAAGACCATTGCTGTCCAGGAGTACGGTCCATGACTACTTGGTAAGACCATTTCTGTCCAGGAGGAAGATCCATGAATACTTGGCAAGACCATTGTTGTCTAGGAGTAAGATTCATCAATACTCGGTAAGACCATTGCTGCCCAAGAGTAAGATCCATGAATACTTGGTAAGACCATTGCTGCCCAGGAGTAAGATCCGTGAATACTTGGTAAGACCATTGCTGTCCAGGAGTACGGTCCATGACTACTTCGTAAGATCATTGCTGTCTAGGAGTAAGATCCATGAATACTTGGCAAGACCATTGCTGTCCAGGAGTATGGTCGATGACTACTTGATAAGACCATTGCTGTCTAGGAGTAAGATTCATGACTACTTGGTAAGACCATTGCTGTCTAGGAGTAAGATTCATGAATACTTGGTAAGACCATTGCTGTCCAGGAGTACGGTCCATGACTACTTGGTAAAGCCATTGCTGTCTAGGAGTAAGATTCATGAATACTTGGTAAGACCATTGCTGTCCAGGAGTAAGATCCATGAATACTTGGTAAGACAATTGCTGTCCAGGAGTACAGTCCATGACTACTTGGTAAGACCATTGCTGCCCAAGAGTAAGATCCATGAATACTTGGTAAGACCATTGCTGCCCAGGAGTAAGATCCATGAATACTTGGTAAGACCATTGCTGTCCAGGAGTACGGTCCATGACTACTTGGTAAGATCATTGCTGTCTAGGAGTAAGATCCATGAATACTTGGTAAGACCATTGCTGTCCAGGAGTATGGCCCATGACTTGATAAGACCATTGCTGTCTAGGAGTAAGATTCATGACTACTTGGTAAGACCATTGCTGTCTAGGAGTAAGATTCATGAATACTTGGTAAGACCATTTCTGTCCAGGAGTACGGTCCATGACTACTTGGTAAGACCATTGCTGTCTAGGAGTAAGATTCATGACTACTTGGTAAGACCATTGCTGTCCAGGAGTAAGATCCATGAATACTTGGTAAGACCATTGCTGTCCAGGAGTACGGTCCGTGACTACTTGGTAAGACCATTGCTGCCCAAGAGTAAGATCCATGAATACTTGGTAAGACCATTGCTGCCCAGGAGTAAGATCCATGAATACTTGGTAAGACCATTGCTGTCCTGGAGTATGGTCCATGACTACTTGGTAAGATCATTGCTGTCTAGGAGTAAGATTCATGAATACTTGATAAGACCATTGCTGTCCAGGAGTAAGATCCATGAATACTTGGTAAGACCATTGCTGTCCAGGAGTACGGTCCATGACTACTTGGTAAGACCATTGCTGCCCAAGAGTAAGATCCATGAATACTTGGTAAGACTATTATACGAGAAGAAGGAGTGTATCTTGTCATTTCACAGCTAGAGAACCTTTGCTTCCTTGTTCATAGCCTTATCACTGTCCTTGTCAGATAAGCTGTGAGATCTGCCTTCTCAGCAAATTCATTAAGTAGATTTTCTGTAACTAAAGCTGAAGTAGAAGGTATTGATTTGAAAATTACACAGTCAGCAGTAATGTTTCATTTTTAATTGCAGTTTTATATTCCATTTCCTGTGCATCTGATGTGCTCTTTTCCTTGCTTACCCATACCAATAATTATTAGAAATAATAACAGAAATGGGTGGCAGGCTTGTGTTCTTTTGTACTTTTTCTAAATTGAAATAAAGAGGGGATAGAGTTTTTTAAATTGTTTTTATCCGTCCACTGCCTGCCAGTCATCATCCCTCAGAAATCCACTGGCCTATTTCTTCCCTGAAAGGAGGCAACCAATCATGGAGGATACAATTCAGATGCACATATTTTTTTCCTACTTTGAGTTCTAACACTATCCTTTGATGGCTGATGTGTGTGCTCATATTACCACAAGAGCTTACTTTTGTCTTCCCCCAAAACAAATAGGGACAACTCTCACCAGTTTGCTAGCCAAGACCATATGTCTGATTACAGCTCTACCTTCTGCAAGCTTTCCCTTACATTTAGTGAAACAGGTACTGAACCACAGCAGGGTAGGTAAGATGGCATCTACCATTTGCTCCCAGTATTACCTGTTCATGTATCCCAGCACCAGAGATGCTAGTCAAACTCAGAGCATGTGATCCTTAGTCAGGGCTTTATCCCTCTGTTCTACAGAGCTGACTAAGAATATAGACATTTTATCTACAGTAGAAGTAATAAGATTTTGAAACATAACTTGTAAATGCAAAACAAAAGGTTTAGGTTGTCTACAGTACTCCATCACTTTCCACAAAAAAAAAAAAATTGAAAAGTGTCAAAGGCCTTTTCAAAGTAAATTTCAATCCATAATTAAGGGACGTTATGATAACTGCTAATTTGGTTTGGGGAAAATTCAGTATGATGCTAGGTCGGCTACAAATGAACACATTATTCAATATTTTAGGATACAATTTGAAGTCAGTGGCAAAAGGGAGATGGGTTTTCTGGAGGACCTATTTTTTGGGAAGAACAGTTAGAATACGATATAGTGAAGGGAAGCTGTGGTGGTGCAGTGGTAGAGTTCTCGCCTCACAGCAAGAGGTTCTCCCATTCGATTCTCAGCTGGAGCATCTTCTGTTTGGATTCTGAATGTCCTCCCCACAGTCAAGTGGCATTATAAAGACATGCGTAAATGGACATGCCTTTGTTAAAGGTTGGGTGTTGAGCTGGCACCTTGGCACTGTAAAAATCTACTATCAATCATTAGCGGACCAGAGTTCTGCTGCGGTGACCCCTAACCGGGTAAAGCCGAAAGAAAAACAACAAGTTAGGATATAGTGAAGGATAACATCTTACTTGCCACAAATATGTCATGAAAATAGCTAGTTGGGAAGAGTAATAGTCTTAAATCCAGTTATGCAGATCTGTTGTAATACCATATGGACCAGATACTCCTCGTTTTAGGTTCTTCTTTAGGCATGCATTAAATTCTGCAAATGAAATTGGCTTTCCCTAGATCACTATCTATTGTGAAGAAACTTTTGGCAGATGTTTGGCATTTAGGTAATCCAAGTACTGCAATGTCTTATGTGAGTGGAATATTACCAGAGTAAAACCTTTTATAAAATAAAACCACAGTATAATTTATTTCCACAGGACAGCTTCTCAGATTATCTTGCTTGTATTTTTACCCTTGAATAAATCTGTGCTGATGTTTAAGTTGTAAGAAGTATGTCAAAATGTAATTTCAAGCTGCTGATATAGAAAGTCATATAGAATGTCACTAAATAGTTTATAGATTTTCTAATTCAGAATTTTTTTTTGTTTTAAAAGTGGATGTAATATAGAGTTTGCAAAGTTCATTTCCCTAGTAGCAGGTAACCTGATATGTGTCCTTTGATTCAGTTTGTATTCTTCCTGTTGAGCCAGAGACTGCAGACCAAGTCTGAGTGAATACTAGATGCCAATATGTGCATCTTGCTTTACAAAGACTGCCAGGTCCTACCTTAGAAAAAATACAGAATCATTATCTCAAAATATGTCTGGATCTATTCTCCAAACCAGAGATGAATTCTATTAGGCATGTTTGATTCATAGAGAGGACATTATGATCTTAATCAGGAAATGGAAATATGTCCATGGACTGAATATTATGTGATTTAATCTTTGGGAGTAAAAAATAATATAATCTGTTTTAGTTGCAGAAGTAGGATTAAAGTACTACCAATTATTATAGGTTCATAGGTGTTTACTAGGCTAATGACCACAAGGCCTTTTTAAGCCTAGCCATGCATCCCAGATCTTTGACAAGTTCTAATACCTTTGATAAGTGTAAGCATGGGCCTGGGAGATGAATTATTTACAGGTTACCTGTGTCCATTATAGACACAGGTACCAAACCAGGGGTAAATTTCTGGTTTCCCATCCAATTGTCTAAGTCACACTTGAATTGGTTTAGGGAAGACCTCTGCTTCGCATGGATGAGAAGCCTGTTCCATAGATGGGGTAGTCCCTGGGATACATACCTATCTCTCCAGCAGGTCCTATTTATACCACAGGCAAGGTTTACATCTTCAGAATGGGTAATTCTGGCACTGCTTGTTTTGTGGATATGCAGGAGGTCCATCAGAGTGGGGACTGACAATGCCCTGTATGCCAGGCATAGATCTCCCCTCAAAAGCCTGTAGGAGACAGTATACAGGGAAAGAGCCTAGAGGTGGATTTCAGAGGACATTTTACTTATGTCCTATATTCTTTTAGGGAGGATCCTCTGTGGACATTCCAGTTGTTGGATATGCCCGGTTAGGTATATACCAAAGGAGGCATGTTACTCAATGATAGGTCTGATGAATGCTGAATACAGTGGAACAATGACTTCTTTAGACTTAGATGCCATACCTTTGTTTATAAGTTGCACAAGGTAGAATGATTCCCTCACCAGTGTAGACATGTGCTGGTCAAATGCTAGATTACTATCTATGTGTGGTCCTAAGCCCCTAACTACTGGATCAACTCTAAGAGGTGCGTTGTCAATGTGATAGTTACCAGGGATGGATAACTTCCCAAAGGATACTATTATGCATTTCTTGGCATTTAGTTTTAGTCCATGGCTCTGACACCAGTTGTTTGTCTGTGTCAGCCCCTCCTGGAGAACATTTGTGTCAGTGTGAGATTCAATGACAGCTCCTAATTTACAATCATCTGCAAATTTAGTCAGCCAGAGACCATTGACATTGGCCTTGATTTCTGAGAAGTAAATACAAAAAGGAGTGATCCAAGGACTGATCCCTGAGGGATTCCACTTGTGACTGGCCTATTTGTAGATGTGGACTCCCCAATTCTAACTTCCTGGGTCCTGCCTGTGAGGCAGTTGGCTATCCACCGGGTGACATATAGATTTGTACCTAACGTCTTCAGTTTGTCAACAATACCTGAGTGGGGTATTGTGCCAAATGCCTTGGTCAGGTCAGGGTAGGCAGTGTGAATTATTTTGCCCTCATCCATTCATTTGGTGAGCTTCACAAAAAAGTCCACCAGTTTAAGTAGGCATGATCTGCAACTGACAAAACCAAACTGGGTTGGGTCCAGTGCCTGATGGTTTACTATATCTCTGTTGATCATATCCATGATAATTCTTTCCATGGCTTTACATACAAGACTAGTGAGACTTATGGGTCTGTAGATGGCCCTCCTTTGTGCAGAGGGATGACTGTTGCCTTTCTCCATTCATGAGGTATGAAGCATGTTTGTAGGCTACAGTTAAATAGTAATTTCAGAGGCCCTGATAAGTCATGTTTCATGATATTTAGAAGGCATCTTGGAATATTGTTCGGGCCAATTGATGCAGTATTCTTAGTCTTAAAGAGAGCATTAAGGATCTGTTCCCTAGTGATAGTAGGGGGAGTTATATTTGATGATATTTCCTGAGGGAAGGTTGAGGGGGGAGAGAGGGGTAAATTTGGAGTTAAAATTATCAGCCAGGAGGTTTGGTATATCTGACTTAGTAAAGGAGGCTCCATTTACAGTGTGCTCTGTATACAATTGTGTATTGCCTTTAAGGTTGCAGACATAGCTAAAGAATACTTTGTGGTTGCCCTTGGCTGGGGAGGCCAAACTTACCTCAGATTTGGCTTTGCTAGACTTTATTTGTCCTCTGACTTGTTTGTTTAGTTTGATGAGAGTGCTTTTATCCTGCTGGGTGCTGCACCTCCTAATTTTTGCCATGATTTTCTTCCTCCTGTTATACAACCTATTGATTTTGTGATTATCCCAGGGTGGCTTGTTTTTTGAGTTAGTTCTGTACTTCTTCCTGGTGGGTACATGTGCCTCTATGCAGCTATTAACATGCTTGTTCAGGTTTTCTATGAACAGTTTTACATAGGCAGCAGTGTTCTCAGGGTTTATGGGGGCTTGAAATTTTGCCAGGTTTTCACCTAATAGCAGGAGATTAGCATTTGAGTAGTTCTTGAATACTCCAGGTTTATCTGGGGGTCCAGGTTTTATTTTTACTTCAAAGGAGACCATTTTGTGATCTGACATTACCAGGGAAGGCATTACAGTAGAGGGTGTATAACAGTCTCCCATATTAGTGATGACCAGATCCAGTATAGTTGCACCTCTGGTCGGTTTATTGACTATATGGTCCAGGGAAATTGTCTTTACAAAATCCAAAATTTTATTCATACTGGATTTGTTGCACATCAGCAGACTGACTTTTTTATCAATTATTGGTGTTACGGTTTCACAAATATGCTGTTGACTTTCACAACATTTTTAGGTCAAACATAATTCCAATAGTGGGCAATCATTATACTAGACTGTATGGCTTCTAAATTAGTTACTTTTTTGCCCTAATGGTACACGCTTTTAGGTTATGTTTTAGAGCATTATTATGGCTTTGTTAATATGTTGTTGTTTTGTCTTTCGGCTTTTCCCAGTTAGGGGTCGCCACAGCAGAACTCCGGTCTGCTAACGATTGGCAGTAGATTTTTACATGCCGAGTTGCCGGCCCTGATGCACAACCTTCAACGAAGGTACGCCCATTCACACATGTCTCCACACAGAAGACGCTCTAGCTGAGAATCGAACAGAACAACATCTTACTGTGAGGCGACAATGCTACCGCAGCACCACCACCACAGTATGGCTTTGTTAATATATTATAATTTATTATAATTAGCTGATTATTGCTTTTATATCCATTTATTCTCAGAAAGTTGATTGTTGTATGATAAAAATGAATTTTAATATTTATTGTTTTTTCCTATCCTTACTTGTTTACAGTTTTGTGACAGTGCTTAGGTATAATCACATAATTGAACTTGAAACTAAGAGCCTCAAAGGAGATCTCGAGAACCAAAAGCCAATTCATATAAACAGGACATGGCCTGATAGGTAAAAAAGTAAGTTTTCTACGTATTTGACTATAGGTGACAGCCAATGCCTATCCTTTAGCAAGGGTATAACTTGCTAGGAATGAGAATTTCAGCCATTCATCTTGCTGTAGAATCCTATACCCTTTACAGCACCACCAAGTCCCCAACCAACAGAACAAGATAAGGATTGTTGTGGTATTAAATATAATAAAAGCACAATTTATTTGCATTTTGATAGCTTATTTTCATGTTGCTTAACATGTTCACATTATACAATGGTGATGCATGCATTTTACAACCATTTTATTACTTTAGAATAAACTATATGTTTTATACAGTCATATGTGGCAGAATTCTGAGTTTTCTACAACCCTAACAGATTCCCAACCAACACCTCAAGATAAAGAGTGTTGAAGTACTAAATATGCTAAAAGCTCAAATTCTTTGCAGCTTGTTCTGCTATTATCATGTTTTACGTTTGTTTTATAAAATAGTGACATCTATACATTACAATCATTTTCCTATTACTTTAGCATAAACTCATGTTTCTTATATAGTCATATATGGCTTTATGAAAGGGGAGTTACCAATAATGAGATATACATGTAATATGCACATTCTTGATAGAGCAGATGAAGCAACAATTATAAAGGGTCAACATGAAGTTACTACTATGCCTATGTATCTTGCCAATGTGATATATGTTCTTTAAGTATCTTGATATCAAGATAAAAGAGAAATGAGTGATGCCAGATTTGTCTTTGAAGCTTCTGTATATAACAAAGAATACAGAAGTGAAATTTTAAACTATGAGAAATGGCTGCAGTGTCCCAGTTATGCATCATGGAAATATAATGACTTGACATTATGTTACTCATCTTTGAAGCTTTTATTTATTTCTTATTATTGAAATATCATATTATAACACAATTTCATTATTTTTACACAGGACTGCTGAACCATTAATATCCCTTGATTTGTATTAATATAACCTTTGCATTTATTTTCATAGTAAATCCACTGTAGACACCCATGTCTATCAAGCTGCATGGAAATTTGTCATAAAAATAAAGCTTTGGATTCAGAAATGTAATCTATGTGTCAATGGAGGTAGGCTTGCATATGAGCCAGAAAAATCCAATGTGCAATACTTATATATATCACAGAGAAGGAATCACTTAGGTGTTTCATACATTTGATCTCATTGAGGATGAAATAAACAGATTATAAAACAGAAGTTTAAAGCAACTGTGTGGCAAAAAAAAAAAATCTACCATTTGTCAGATAATTATTTTTTCTCAAGAAAAATAGTATTCGGATCTGAACCAGGAAAAATAGTATTCAGATCTGAACCAGGAAAAATAGTATTCAGATCTGAACCAGGAAAAATAGTATTCGGATCTGAACCAGGAAATATAGTATTCAGATCTGAACCAGCAGTAGAGATTGATTTGACCCAGACTACAATCCTGGTGACCTGTGTTCAATTTGAAGCACTAGTGTCAGAGGGGTTTGGTGAGAAGAATGTTCTTTAGAGGTTAATACTAACTTACCCAGCCTGAGGTGAGGTAGGCAGCTTGTGTATCGATGACACCTACTGGAGATTAGTCAATGTCAATCACCTGCAAAACAGGCCAAGCAATCATGTGCTACTAGTTGTGCATGCACACTGCTGATCTAGGGTAGCTATGCAACTATCACAAGTTAGTGAGTTGTTTAGTAAGATTTAATGGTATGCCAGTCTGTAGGATATGCAGTCTAGCCCAGTCCCCACCACCGTTCCCTTGCCACAGGGGGGAGTGTATGAGCCACATTATATTTCTGGACAGGAAGAAATGAGGTAATGGGTTTCCATCTATTTCAGTCATGCCTGCCTCCAGTCCCTGTTGATTAAAATGCTAATTTATTGCAGGCAGGGAAGCCATTAGTGCAGGGTTCATGGCTGTTAGAGGAAGGAAAAGAAAGAAAAGAAAATGATGTTGAGGGAACTATAAGGGATTATGTGATTGCAATAAAGCACTAACAAATGTAAAATAGTGATCTTGGAAGGTGGCAGAATAGCAGCAGTGTAGCTTGTTGGTCTCTGCAGTGCTCTACCTTGTAAAAGCTTTCTAACCACTTTAAAGGAAAATTACAAATGTACAGTGTGGTCAAAAACAAATATTTAAAAATGCCTTTGGTTTCTGTCAACTTAAGAAAAAAATATATATATATGGGAGCCCTTCATTTGTTCAAACTTTTAAATGTTCGAAACTCATATGGCCGACACCATATGAGCGAACGTTTGAAAGGCTGACAAATGATAGCGGAGATCCCACTACAGTGCGGGATTGGAAGAATCCCCTTACCTGCACTGTAGTGCAATCTCAGAGTGAGAATATTTAAGTAGCAGGGGGTGTGGGGGTGCAGGGGGGCTTGCTCCCCTGCATAACACAGTTTTACTGTGTTTACAGGTAGGTAAATGGTGCTAATTCAGGATGTCGGTCTTTTGGAATGTCGATCATATGGTGTCGACCATATGAAAGTCGGCATTCTAAACGGTTGACATTCTAAGGTAGACCTATATATATACATATATGTATATATATATATATATATATATATATATATATATATATATATATATATATATATGTGTGTGTGTGTGTGTGTGTGTGTGTTCCAGTCTCTACTTTGAAAATTTCATTTATCAGAAATGCTACCCAGTCCAGTTGACCACCTTGATAATTATGATCTAATTCAGGGATGAATGTATGAGGTATTTCATTTGAAAAACAGATCCATTAGTAATGCTGATAATTACTCAATCAAGTGTAATATTTGCCTACTGTTTAAATGTAAGATTTCTGTGTACTATACCATTACTACACCATTACTCAGTATTCATTACTACAGATTATAATGTTCTGATAGGTGATCTATGCCATGCTAATCTGTTGTGTGTGTGCGCGTGTGTGTGTAAAACTTCCCCTACTAAGCCTTCTTCATGACTAAGTATGTCTAAGAATAAAAGATCTGCTGTTACTGCTGAGATCTATAAAAGCAAATCAATTAACTCTCAGAGGCCACAATTACATTTCCAAAATGAAAAATCTTTAAAAGTAACAAATAAAAACAGATCATTCCTGGAAAAAATGTCTCATCAATGTACACTTGGTAGGGAACAGTAATTTACTGTCTAGTGGAAAAAATTGCAGCAGTACTGAAATAAGATATTTCAGTATGCAACTGATTTTAAAGCTCTTTACATAGTTGGACATGAATTATTAAACTTGATTGCAATTTCCCTGAAAAAAGAAATAGCTCCATTGTGCACATCAAAATGTGACTTGCAAAACAAAATTAAATAACGCAAAAATTTTATCAGCTATGAAAAAATATTTCAGTGAGTTTAAATTGAAACTGTCAAATTTGGAAGATAACCACAATTAATGACCCCAAAACTGATCTTCATAAGTGAGACAATGGAATTGCTCAAATTTGTGATCTTGTCTTAGGAAGGGAGGTCTCATTGAAACATTATAATTAATAACCCTAAGGGAAGAGTGTGGACAAAAAAGTATGAATCATGCAATCAACAACCTCAGTTATACCTACTTATATGGTCAACTGAGCTCACAGATCACTGTATCTGCCACACGTGCATGGCTTTACACACCATGCATTATTTTTAAAGTTACTAAGTGAACTAGATGCTTTTTGCATCAGAACCAAAAACAAAAAACATGGAGTGGATGAAAGCCTAAAATCCAGTCTGGCATTTCATATAAATGGATAATATGCTTGTAAATGCGTTAAGTTAAAAAAAGCTCTGTGATTTGTAATAAGACATGATATATTTTATAACAGAAGCTATATGTTAAGAGTCGGTAATAGAACTTGATAAGTAAAATTAATATAGTGTTAATGAACTAATATTCAAGACATTTGCTGAATACATGGATCTTGCACTCACCTTCTTGTTCAAACAAAAATTGCTACAAGATTGCTAAAGCATAAAGTGATTGAAAGCTCCAAAGCATTATGGTCACTCCTTTTAAATAGAGATGCCTTCATGCAAATCTGACACAAAATCTAACATACATCTCAGTTCTGGTATAGTCAAAATGTTCAAACTAATTGAATGTAGTCCAGAAAAATACAGTTAGATGTACAGTATAATTATTTGATTATGTGAAACTATCCTGCCGGACTAATTCTGAGCTGCAATTTTAAAAAGTTGAACAGATAACTTAAATGTGCTGGCCCTACAGCAACTCATGGCGTTTACTATGCTGACTGTGATCTTATTGAATAATATGTGTTATAGATGTTTCCTCTGACTCTCTTTCTTTCACATTTGCTGTATTACTTAATATTAGGTATTCAGATTGGAAATGACACTGTGAAAGTGGTTATTTGAATATATATTTTCAGTGTGGAAAGCCAAATCAACTTTCATCTATGAAGTTCATTACTCTACTGGTGACTCCATTCAACTGCACTTCTTATAGAAGATCTGCCAAAACTTACTTGGTGGCAAGTAGTCCTATATTTCTGGCACTTGGTAATATTTGTGAATTCCGTGAGTTGGTTCTGGATCGGGATCTCCTGATAAATTTGACTCAGAAGTGACATTTTCAGTTTAGAAGAATGGGAGATAATTGTTTGCATCAGACCATGACTTTGACTGAAGTAATTACATATGTCTTGTCTGTTCAACAGCTCAGGGTATTCATAATGTACATATAGACAGTATTCACAATGTACATGTAGACAGTATTCAGAGTATACTTATATACAGTAATCAAATACATATAAGACAGTGTGTGGACAATATTCACAATGTACATATAGACAGTATTCACAATGTACATATAGAGAGTGTTCACAGTGTACATATAGACAGTGTTCACACTGTACTTATAGACAGTGTTCACAATGTACATAAAGACAGTGTTCACATTGTACATATAGACAGTACTCATATTCACAGTGTACATATAGCCAGTACCTACAGACAGTATTCACAATGTACATATAGACAATATTCACAATGTACATATAGACAGTATTCACAATATGTATACTGATAGTATTCACAGTGTACATATAAAGAGTATTCGCAATGAACATAGAGACAGTATTCGCAATGTACATATAGACAGTATTCACAGAGTTAGTATAAACAGTATTCGTAGTTTACATATTAACAGTATTCATAATGCACATATTGACTAGTATTCCAAATGTACATATAGACAGTATTCACAGTGTACATGTAAACAGTATTCACAATGTACATATAGACAGTATTCACAGAGTACATATAAACAGTATTCATAGTTTACATATTAACAGTGTTCAGAATGTACATATTGACTAGTATTCTGAATGTACATAGAGACAGTATTCGCAATGTACATATAGACAGTATTCACAGAGTTAGTATAAACAGTATTCATAGTTTACATATTAACAGTATTCAGAATGCACATATTGACTAGTATTCCAAATGTACATATAGACAGTATTCACAGAGTACGTATAAACAGTATTCATAGTTTACATATTAACAGTGTTCAGAATGTACATATTGACTAGTATTCTGAATGTACATATAGACAGTATTCACAGTGTACATATAAATAGTATTCACAGTGTACATATAGCTAGTATTCACACTGTACATATTGTCAGTAATCACAGTGTACATATACACAGTATTCAGAGAGTACATATAGATAGTATTAGTGTACATATGAACAGTATTCACAATGTACATATAGACAGTATTCATCATACAGTAATCACAATGGGCATACAGACAGTATTCACAATGTATATATTGACAGTATTCACAGTGTACATATAGACAGTATTCATAGTGTTGTATAGTACTATTTAACATTAACCAGTTTAATTTTTGCAGACTAAGACTTCCAGATATACTTATCTTGAAAGAATTGACATTTCGTAGTGCTAACATCATCTACTTTCTTTTTCAGAACAAGGTCTTGGATTCTCATATTCATGTAAAGCAAATTGTATTTAAGGACAATATGCTACGTTTTGTATTTCTTGTAGCCTTTATTGCCAGCAAACATTCACATTTGGAAGAGGTTGAGGAAAAACTGTGATTCTGCTTACTTTCTCATTACCTCTGGGCTTGTAGGTTGATTCTGCCAATCTTGATTTTAAACACATTTTATGGAAATGCATTATATGGTTATGGGTATACTGAAGTGAATAAGTTGATACCTACCCCTGATAATCTAGTTGAATAATTAATATTAACAGGGGTTGTATGCATTAACTTCTGCTGGTTGTGGCTGAGCTTTTTGTTGTAGATTAGTTGAAACAGTAGATACAAACTGGAACAATTTCCATATGTTTTCTGCTTTGGTGGTGTTGAAAAATGTAGTTCAATTGACACAGTTTCTTAATAAAAGATTCTTCCAAATGCTAATACTTAATATGAATGCTTGAATGAGTTGCCCATAAGATCTCCCCTTTTCTGTAGTTATTTGACTGGTGTAGCCAATGATGTATTAGAAGGCACAAAAAGATTCATGAGTAGCACATGGTCTGACATTCCATTCAGTAATTGGATGTTTAGTGAGTCTATATTTGTGTGAGTAAGGATGGAGCAGTAGATGTTTGCTGCATTTATTTTATCTTAATGATCACTAAATCAGAGCGAGGGAGTGCAGTCATTTTAGATTATTTTCTAAATATTATTCTTTTACCATGGAGTGGAATAGTATTTTCCATTAATTTCATCCAACCAAGAAGAAATGGTCAATATATGCTTTTTGAAGAAAGAATCTAAGAAAACTAATGTTTGAACTGAACCTGCTCATTGAGGGAGGTGTGACAAATCTCCAAAGATCATTTATTTTTGCTCTGATAAAAAGTATAGGATTGTTCAGGTTAGTGTACCAGATGTTTAACACCTTCAACTGTTTAACACCTTCAACTGTTTACTCTTGATTCATCTTCAAAACCCTTTTGACATGGTTACTGTAAAAATAGCAATATATTTAACAAAATCCTAATAAGGCTCTGACTGTTTCAACTAATTAGAAATAACTGAAAAAAATATGAATCAAAGACAGGGAATTTCTATAAAATGTAATACATGTAATGATTTAACTTATGTACATGTATACATGCTCTAGAGATGCATGGCTTGACATGAGTATTCAAACAGTACTACTCTGTTGCATTGGGTATCAAGAAACAAATATGGGAAAAAGGAAGAAAAAGAACAGTACAAGTTGCCAAACAGCCTAAACAGGTGGATTTTACGGTATCCATGCAAATAGACAACAGTATAGATACTAGATCCATTAAAAATATTATTTCCACTAATTGGAAAATGCTTAAGGTTAGTTCTGAAGTAGACAAAGCTGTAGGTGAAGGGCCAGTTTTTGTACAAAGAAAAGGAAAACGTTTCAAAAATCTTTTTCAGGCAAAATTAACCCCCCTTCCTGAAAAGTGTACAAAATCCGGGCATGTTTAAATGTCTGAATTGTAATATGTGTAATTTCTTAATGACTGGTATTAAGGAGCTTATGGTTTGGGGGTACTGTATTAAGCTGCAAAGTAGATTTACTTGTAAGTCTACATTTATTGTTTATTTGACTATATGCCTGTTATGTTAAGCTTTTTATGTTGGATGTACCACAAGAGAGTTAAACAAAAGAATATACGAGCATAAATATGCTGTTATTATTAAAGATGAGAAGAATGCTTTAGGAAAACATTACAAAAATAGTGTTTGCAAAGTAGATTTTAAATTTTGTGTATTAGATGAGGTAACAAATATTTGTAATAGATTTGATGCTAAAGAAGAGCTTGGTTGGAAGGAATATCAATGGCAGGTTAGGCTGAATGCCTGCTATCCACCTGGGCTAAATGATAGATCTGATTGTGTAGTCTACCTTAAAAGAAAGAGGTTACATCATAATTAATTGTGTCATGTGTCTTTTAGATTGCTATTTATGTTAAGATGCTTTAATCACAGTATTCAGTCTGAAGAAGTCCAGTGTGGATGAAATCGCTTACTGTGTATTGTGAAGAACTTTGGTGAAGTTTTATTAAAGTTGGAAGCTGTTTTTTGGCTTGTTCCATGGTTTTATTTGGATTTTTGTCTTGTTTCTGGTGGAAAGTGTTTTTCTTGAAGAAACAAATAATACAAGAGTGACGATATAAATTGTGAGAATTAAAATGGAAAAAAGCATCTTACAATAAAGGATTAGGGACCATCCAGGTGCAATTAACCATAGGCAAGACTGCTCTGCAATTTGTAGCATGTTACAGGCCACCCTCTCAAACTCAGGAACCTCACATGGCCTTCCTGAAAACATTGGAGGGGATAAATGTATCTCCAAACACCATCATACTAGGTGACTTCAACTACCCTAATATAGACTGGGAACACTACTCAAGCCCAAACACTCTAGCCCAAAGGTTCCTGGAGTTCATAAACTCAAATGCCATGGAACAACTAGTCACCATCCCCACAAGAGGAGAAAACATACTTGATCTCATCATCACGAACATGGGATCACAATGTTCAACACCAGCCTCACTGGTGAGATCAGATCATAAACTAATCTCGCTGGAGGTCCTCATCCCCCACCTGAAATAAGAAAGACCACAGTGAAAAACTTCTCAAAAGCCGACTTCACACTTCTAAAAACTAGTGTGGTCTCCTTTAAGGCCCCTGAGCCAGTGGTAAACATTACTGAAACCGCTGAATCACTTACAAATGCCTTCTACCAGCACCTACAGGACTGCATGGATCAGGCAATCCCAAACAAAACTAAGACTCTTTGTACCAAAGGCAAGCGTCCAGTCTGGTGGACCCCAGCCATAAACAAGCTCTACAACAAAAGGAGGAAGCTACTACAAGATAGAGCAAAATCCTTGAAAGGTAAGACACCTTTGATCATCATAAGTAAAAAACTAAGAGCTCTCATAAAATCATCCAAGGCAAATTTTGAGAGAAAAATCGCCAAGGACTCAAAAGACAATCATAAGGCCTTCTTTAGCTATGTTAGAAACCTAGGAGGAAACTCCCAGATATGCTCAGAATTAGTTCAAAATGATGTGAAGATTACTGAACCTACACACATTGCCAACATACTGGTTGACAGGTTCAGTGCAAACGTCTAAAGGAGAGATATCTATACCAGAGGATTGTAGCCCCCAAACATCTCCAACGCCCAGGTGAGAACTGCTCTCCAAGGCAAAAACACAGCATCCATGGGACCGATGGTGTCCCCGCTGTGTGGTCCATGAACCCAATGAGGAATTAAACCCGCAGTTAGGACAGCTGTTTAATCTTAGCCTCACCTCAGGATACGTGGGCGACTGTGGTCCCACTTCACAAGGGCGGTGCCTCCACCGACAAGCCTTATCTGCAAAGCCATGGAGAGGATCATAATGGAACTCATAAATAAAGACATAGGGAACTTGAAGACTTTGGATCCAAACCAGTTTGGCTTTGTCAAAGGCAGATCATGCCTTTTAAACTTGGTTGACTTTTTCGAGACAGTCACCAAGGCCATTGATGAGGGAAAGGCAGTCCATACAGCCTACCTTGACCTGGCAAAGGCCTTCGACACAATACCCCACTCAGGTATCATCGAAAAACTCATCAGCTTGAATGTAAACCCATACATCACAAGATGGGTTGCAAACTGGCTAAGTGACAGAACCCACAGGGTCAGAGTTGCTGGAGCCATGTCAGACTCCAAGCCTGTCACAAGTGGTTTCCCACAGGGCTCAGTCCTGGGTCCACACTTGTTCTGCATCTACTTTTCTGAAGTACAAGCAAATGCAGGAGGGTTATGGCTGACAAAGTTTGCAGATGACTGCAAACTGGGCGCCATAGTCGAAAACACACCTGACACAGATATCCTTCAGAAGGGCCTCACAGAAACGGAAAACTGGTGCCAGAGCCATGGCCTAAAGTTAAACGCCAAGAAATGCATAGTCATACCGAAAACAAGGTTACCCCTAGCTACCATATAGGTGGCAATCCACTGAGCACAGAAGAAGTCATCAGGGATCTGGGGACCCAGGTTGACAGTAGCCTTTCGTTTGACACTCATGTTGCTAAAGTAGTTAGGAAAACCTTCTACATTGCCCACCTGATCATGAAGGGATTCACATCTAGATCAAGGGAGGTCATCGTCTCCCTGTACTCATCACTCATTAGACCTATGATTGAGTACAATGCCCCATTCGGAATGTATATGACCCGACACCTGCAGCAGCTGGAAAGGCCTCAAAAGTTCCTCACCAAAAGGATAAAGGGTCTCAAAAATATGTCTTATGCTGCCCGACTGAAAGAACTCCAGCACTATTCAGTCTCATACCGCTTGCTCAGAGGTGACCTGTGCCTGACATATAAGGCCATGTCAAACCCAGATTTGATGAATATGCTTCACCTCAAAAAATCTAGATCCCTCAGAACCACAAGGGTGGGAGACTTAAACCTTGACATGGTTATTAATAGAATGTGCTGGAGGGACAGATTCATCACCCAGAGACTCCCTATGCTGTGGAACAAAATCCCGGTACATGTGAGGCAGAGCACCTCACTGGCCTTGTTCAAGAGGAATCTTGACCAATGGATGGGAGATCGCAGATATACCCCAGGGATTACTTCAGTGTCACTGCTTGACAGAGGCACAGCAAAATAATAGGCATAGTTTTATTCAAACTAAAGGGGTGGCGAAAGCCACATAACTATGGGCTAGGCTTATAAATGCCCTTGGGCAGATAGCCTAGTATGAACCTATGAACCTATGAACCTATGTTTAGATCCAACTTTCATCTTCGATTTTTATCAGACATGTCATGAGGTTTGTTAAACTTTGGTTATATTCAGCTTTCTGTGGGGAGGATTATAAATAATATAGACAAGGGTTGGGGTTTGCTAGAGTAAATATTTCTAAGATCCCTTATATGAGTTTGATTAGGTGTTTATATGGTTAGGCCCACAAGTAATGGGGTTATGTGGTGGGATCTATACTATGGATAAATTCCACTTCAATGAGTTGATGCTGCAATGAGATTAATTTTTAAACGTGACCTGAAGCAGGTGTAAGATGATGTATTTTTGCTTGTTATATGGCAGAAAACAAGCTCTACTGGATGCATTTTGGTGAAAATTCCAAAATGGAACAAAAAACAACTGCCTCATGTTGTCTGAGTTTGGCAAAAATAAAAACTTTTCTGGAATTTATTATACCAACTAGATAACAATTTGTTTAGAACAGCAAACTTTCACCATAACCTCAAAATTGTTGATTATGAATTAAAAATATTTCTGAATATTTTTGCTGCAGAAATTTCATTTGCTTCAATGGTGCAGCAATCCTTTTCAAGACAAAATCCCCATGTGAAATAATTGAAATCAAGGAAGACCCAGGGAGGGTATTTTGTGTGATAGAGTAGGAAAACATTACATTTTTATAAAACCACTATTCATATTATTAATATATGCTCCTTACAGAGAAAGTCAATTCTTTTTGTATCATTTGTTTAACATGAGAACTGTATCTGAGATCTTAGAACTGCAACACTGTACTGCTGAGTTATATCTGTTTTATTTTATATAATAATAGGTATGAAGTCAATTTTACAATTAACAATAATTAAAACACATCCTCTATGGCTCAGTACATCTGTGAGATGCTTATTTAGTTAGCACAGTAATGTGATTAGCCAAACAATTACCTCACAGCTTCCTATTAAAATCAATGGGAAATTTATCACAGAAATAAGAGGTCATACTTCTTATCAGCATGACTTTTCATCTCTGCCCCACAGATACAGTAACAGAACATGGGTAGGCAACACATGACTCATTAGTATGCAGTCCAGCACCTACAATTAAGTAGCTCTTAGCAGCAAATCATAGCAATTTTTCTGCAATCTCTAGTCATATGAAGAGAGATTACTTGGATTTATTGGATGATAGGATCTTTAGGGACAATTTTCTCTTTCGGGTTTGTGCTTTTATAATTTATGACAGAAAACAAGACATATATTGGTAACAGGAAGCTACATTTTAACTGATTAATTTTGCAGTGATCATCACAGGATGAAATATCCTGTATCTGCAACATGAAAAATATTACTGTTTGTGTCTACCACATTTGATGATCACAATCACATGAGGTCAACATAAGTGGTTTTGTGTTTGAGGCTTTCTATGGAAGAAAGCAAAGTAGAGTTAGGCTGATTACAATAAAGTGATGGTTGTTGTAGCATGGTGGGGCAGTGGGAGAGTGGGGACACAGCCTGCTGTCTAAAGGCTACAAGTTGAAATACATTACTGTGATAATTTGCACATTCACTTTTTAGGGTAGGAAACAGGATATCTCTGTTGGCAGTGGCATAGTACTCATTGGCTGTAGCACAATGCACTTATATTTATTTACATTTTAAATGAACTGTCAGCAATCATCATGGGGGTTGGGTGCTCTACAGCAGCAAGTCAAATGCATTACTATGGCCATCATGCTTTTCATTTTATTATCAAAGAGGCATCTGATGTACATAGAATGAAGGTATTACTACTTGGATGCAAGTGATGCATGAAAGCAAAGGGCAGTTATAGGATCAGCTCTTACCAATTCTTGTTATGGTTTAAAGACTGAGGGGTCTTAATCTGTCAAACAGCTGTTGTACTTATGTGGTGATTTCACAATTAAAGGAAGTGTGCCCTCTGAAGAGGGGCACATAACCATGAGACAGTATGTGTCTACTTTGTATTAAAGTATTATATTAGCAGTCTCTGCTGTTTTATTCTAAGCTGCCTTATAGGTACTGGCATAAGGTCACATATATACAATTGACATATCCAGCATTCCAGAAGCATTTCCTGCTGTAGTGTGGCACTATACCCACGTTGAGTTGAGGGTGGGTTGGTAAAGGACTACATTTGCATGGTCATTTGAAACTTATTTCAAGAATATAGGTGCACTATATCCTAATTAGACTAGAAACCAAAAATCATGTCAGCTTTCCAGTCAGGGCAGCATGTTCTTTTGTTTTTCTGTAAACAGAAAGAAGTACAGAACTAACTCAAAAAACAAGCCACCCTGGTGGAATCACAAAATCAATCAGCTGTAAAACAGGAGGAAGAAAATCAAGGCAAAAATTAGGAGGTGCAGCACCCATCAGGATAAAAGCACTCTCATCAAACTAAATAAACAACTTAGAGGACAATTATGTGTATCAAATCCAAATTTGAGGTAAGTTTGGCCTCCCAGGCCAAGGACAACCACAAAGCATTCTTTAGCTATGTCCGCAATCTCAATGGCAATACACAATTGTGTGCAGAGCTCATTGTAAATAGAGCCACCTATACTGAGCCAGAAGATAAATCAAACCTCCTGGCTGATAAATTCAGCTCCAGCTTTACCGCTGTCTCCCCCTCAACCTTCCCTCAGGAATTGTCATCAAATATAACTCCCCCTACTATCCCTAGGGAACAGGTCCTTAATGCTCTCTCTAAGATCAAGAATACTGCATCAATGGACCAGGCAATATCCCAGGATGCCTTCTTAATAGCATGAAACATGACCTATCAGGGTCTTTGGAATTACTCTTTAACTGTAGCCTCCAAACAGGCTTTGTGCCTCATGAATGGAGAAAAGCAACAATCATCCCTCTGCACAAGGTGGGTCATCTACAGACCCTGGAAACTACAGAACTATAAGTCTTACTAGTCTTGTATGTAAAGCCATGGGAAGAATGATCATTGAGATGATCGACAGAGATATATTAAACCTCCAGACAGTGGACCCAACCCAGTTTGGTCTCATCAAGGGCAGATCATGCCTACTCAACCTTCTGGACTTCTTTGAGAAGGTAACCAAAGTAATGGATGAGGGCAAAATCATTCACACTACCTACCTTGACCTGGCCAAGGCATTTGACACAGTTCCCCACTTGGGTATTGTTGACAGACTGAAGAGGTTAGGTACAAACCCATATGTCACCCAGAGGATAACCAACTGGCTCACAGACAGGACCCAGGAAGTTAGAATTGGGGAGACTACCTCTACAAAGAGGCCAGTCACAAGAGGAGTCCCTCAGGGATCAGTCCTTGGACCACTCCTTTTTGGAATTTACTTCTCAGAAGTGAAGGCCAATGTCTGTGGTCTCTGGCTGACTAAATTTGCAGATGATTGCAAATTAGGATCTGTCATTGAATCTCACACTGACACAAATGTTCTCCAGGAGGGGTTGACACAGACAAACAACTGGTGTCAGACCCATGGACCAAAACTAAATGCCAAGAAATGCATAATAGTATCCATTGGGAAGTCATCCATCCCTGGTAACTATCATATTGACAACACACCCCTTAGAGTTGACCCAGTAATCAGGAACATAGGGACACACATAGTAATCTAGCCTTTGATCATCACGTCTGCAATGGTGAGGAAATCATTGTATGTTGCGCAACTTATAAACAAAGGTATGGCATCTAAGTCCAGGGAAGTCATTGTTTCACTGTATTCAGCATTCATCAGACCTATTATTGAGTACAATGCCCCCTTTGGTATGTACCTAACCAGGCATATCTAACAAATGGAATGTCCACAGAGATTCCTCACTAAAGGAATACAGGGCATAAGTAATATGTCTTTTGTGGACCACCTGAAGGCTTTATCTCTGTATTCTGTCTCCTATAGGCTTTTGAGGGGATACCTATACCTGGCATACAGGACATTGTTAGACTCCACTCTGATCGACCTCCTGCATATCCACATAACAAACAGCACCAGACTTACCCATTCTAAAGACTTAAACATTGCCTATGATATAAATAGGACCTGCTGGAAAGATACTTTTGTATCCCAGAGACTACCCTGTCTATGGAACAGGCTCCCCATCCATGTGAAGTAGAGTTTGTCCCTATCCCAATTCAAGTGCAACTTGAACAATTGGGTGGGAAACAGGAAATTCACCCCTGGTTTGACACCTATATCTCTAATGGACAGAGGTAACCTGTAAATGGTTCAACTCCCAGGGCCATGCTTACACTTCTCAAGAGTATCAGAACTTGTCAGAGATTTGGAATGCATGGCTAGGCTTAAAAACACCTTGTAATCATTAGCCTGGTAAACACCTACGAAGCGATGAACCTATGAACCCATGAGTGAAGACTACATTCCATGTGATTACCATGTAAATCAGGATGGAGATGCAATAAAGTTTATGCAGATGTAGCAGCATTTTTGAATGTGCCTTGTACCCAAGTTTCACTTTAGAAGTTTCCGAAATTTTTATTGAGCACAGCTTTCAGGAAACTGACATATGACCTGTTATGTCTATCTAGTAAATACAGTGATTCAGGGGTATTTTTGTTGTTGCAGCCTGTCATTACTTTTGTTTTCTACTGATGAAGGCATAGATTGCTAAACAAAAATTATGTCCAGAGTATATGAATATTGAGTTCCCATTATGTAAGAAGTAAAACCCTATATATTTCACCAGGAAAGCAGTGTTTCCTAGAAAACCATCAATAGTGCAGACTCATTAATATAGTGTACATGTTTTCTTTCAACCATATACATATCTAGCTTCCTTTTGAAAATGTCCATATGTTATGGTTTTATAATCAACATTGGAGGCCTATTCCAGTATCTTGGTAACATTTGAGTTAAATATCTATCATGTTTTTTTAGTCCTAATACTCACAATTTTAAATAGAGGCCCTTTATTACACGTCCTAACATCAGTTGTTAATAAAAGTTGGCTAGTCACATTCTCAAAATCATCATTGAGAATTGTTCTTTTACTTAGAAAAGTTTTTTTCTTAATATTCTATCTTACCAGGGAAAAAGCCGAAGATAAATAACAACATACTATATCAGATGGTGCAAACTGTTATAGTCTATTAGAATAAGCTAGGTATGCTGTTCTAGTTACCTCTTTTTGTATATTGTCTTTGAATTGAGTTCAAGGAACTTATGTTCACTGCTCTCTGTTGACAAAAATTAAATTATATTCAATTATAGCTCTTATAATTGCTATTAACAGTCTTCAAAACATGCAGAGTCCTGGTCTTCACAGTACTTATCATTGCCTTAACTTTTATTTCTTACACATCATGTTCCATAGAAATATTAGATCCAGATAATATTAACAAATCCATAATACTAGTAACACATTCAATGCAATATTTACCCATCCTGGTTTGTGTACTATTGGGGGGATTCCTCACTGTACAACTTTGCTTTTTCATGTATTATATTTCAAGTATATTCTTATGCCCGTTGTTCAAAACCATGAAGATATCTGTTTAAATCATTACTGTAGCTATCATTTTCTGTAATTGCACCTATTTTACAATATTTAGAATATTTTCAAAAACAAAATTTGGTTGAATCCACGGTGGTGCAGCGGTAAGCGTTATTGCCTCACAGGAAGAGGTTCACCCGTTCGATTCTCGGCTTGGGTTGGGAGTGCCTTCTGTATGGAGTCTGCATGTCCTCCCCGCGGTCGAGTGAGCGTTTAAAAGACATGCATTGAATGGGCATGAAGGTTGGGCATTGGGCTGGCAACTCGACACCAAAAAAAAAAAAAAAAAAACTGCCAATCATTAGCTGACCGGGGTTTCGCTGTAGCAACCCCCTAACCGGGAAAAGCCGAAAGACAAACAACAACCGGGAAAAAGCCGAAAGACAAACAACAACATTCTATATCAGATGGTGCAAGCTGTTATAGTCTATTAGAATAAGGTAGATATGCTGTTATAGTTATCTCTTTTTGTATATCGTCTTTGAATTGAATTCTAGTAACTTATGTCCACTGCTCTCTGTTGACAAAAATTTAATTATATTCCATTATAGCCTTATAATTGCTATTAACAGTCTTCAAAACATGCAAAGTCCTGGTCTTCACAATACTTATCATTGCCTTAACTTTTATTTCTTACACGTCATGTTCCATAGAAATATTAGATCCAGATAATATTAACAAATCCATAATACTAGTAACACATTCAATGCAATATTTACCCATCCTGATTTGTGTACTATTGGGGGAATTCCTCAATGTACAACTTTGCTTTTTCATATATGAAGTGTATTCTTATAGCCTGTTGTTCAAAACCATGAAGATATCTGTTTAAATCATCACTGTAGCTATCATTTTCTGTAATTGCACCTATTTTACAATGTTTAGAATATTTTCAAAAACAAAATTTGGCTGAAACTATATTAAATAAGACAGGTTGCAGGCAGCACTGACCCCTGAGGAACACTGCCAGTATTTATATTTTTCCATGAAGACTTTAGATCTCCTACCACAAACACTGCTTCTTTCTAGGCAGACAGTTTTCAATTCATTTGTTTATATAATGACTGAATATAATCTGCTGATGTAGTAACCAGTCAAATACTTTTTTTATATGTAAATAAAATACTAAGCACAACACAACAGGGAACACTGTGCTAATAGCAAAGCCAACCAAAGTATCCACCAAGCAAAGCACAGGAGGGGCAAACAGAGACAACAGAGTCCAAAAGCCAATACAAGATGTTTTATTTCAACACACTGGTATGATACCAAAACTAACAAAATATAACTAAATGCTTTAACTTAATCACCACGCTCTTCATCCACAAAATACTAGCACTTCATCAGGTCACAACTTTAAACTCAAAATAGTGGTGGTTTTATACTCTTAATAGGATCAATAGGATCAATAAAACAAACAAAGTTTCCGAAATTTTTATTGAGCACAGCTTTCAGGAAACTGACATATGACCTGTTATGTCTATCTAGTAAATACAGTGATTCAGGGGTATTTTTGTTGTTGCAGCCTGTCATTACTTTTGTTTTCTACTGATGAAGGCACAGATTGCTAAACAAAAATTATGTCCAGAGTATATGAATATTGAGTTCCCATTATGTAAGAAGTAAAACCCTATATATTTCACCAGGAAAGCAGTGTTTCCTAGAAAACCATCAATAGTGCAGACTCATTAATATAGTGTACACGTTTTCTTTCAACCATATACATATCTAGCTTCCTTTTGAAAATGTCCATACTTTATGGTTTTATAATCAACATTGGAGGCCTATTCCAGTATCTTGGTAACATTTGAGTTAAATATCTATCATGTTTTTTTAGTCCTAATACTCACAATTTTAAATAGAGGCCCTTTATTACACGTCCTAACATCAGTTGTTAATAAAAGTTGGCTAGTCACATTCTCAAAATCATCATTGAGAATTGTTCTTTTACTTAGAAAAGTTTTTTTCTTAATATTCTATCTTACCAGGGAAAAAGCCGAAAGATAAATAACAACATACTATATCAGATGGTGCAAACTGTTATAGTCTATTAGAATAAGCTAGGTATGCTGTTCTAGTTACCTCTTTTTGTATATTGTCTTTGAATTGAGTTCAAGGAACTTATGTTCACTGCTCTCTGTTGACAAAAATTAAATTATATTCAATTATAGCTCTTATAATTGCTATTAACAGTCTTCAAAACATGCAGAGTCCTGGTCTTCACAGTACTTATCATTGCCTTAACTTTTATTTCTTACACATCATGTTCCATAGAAATATTAGATCCAGATAATATTAACAAATCCATAATACTAGTAACACATTCAATGCAATATTTACCCATCCTGGTTTGTGTACTATTGGGGGGATTCCTCACTGTACAACTTTGCTTTTTCATGTATTATATTTCAAGTATATTCTTATGCCCGTTGTTCAAAACCATGAAGATATCTGTTTAAATCATTACTGTAGCTATCATTTTCTGTAATTGCACCTATTTTACAATATTTAGAATATTTTCAAAAACAAAATTTGGTTGAATCCACGGTGGTGCAGCGGTAAGCGTTATTGCCTCACAGGAAGAGGTTCACCCGTTCGATTCTCGGCTTGGGTTGGGAGTGCCTTCTGTATGGAGTCTGCATGTCCTCCCAGCGGTCAGTGAGCGTTTAAAGACATGCATTGAATGGGCATGAAGGTTGGGCATTGGGCTGGCAACTCGACACCAAAAAAAAAAAACTGCCAATCATTAGCTGACCGGGGTTTCGCTGTAGCAACCCCCTAACCGGGAAAAGCCGAAAGACAAACAACAACCGGGAAAAAGCCGAAAGACAAACAACAACATTCTATATCAGATGGTGCAAGCTGTTATAGTCTATTAGAATAAGGTAGATATGCTGTTATAGTTATCTCTTTTTGTATATCGTCTTTGAATTGAATTCTAGTAACTTATGTCCACTGCTCTCTGTTGACAAAAATTTAATTATATTCCATTATAGCCTTATAATTGCTATTAACAGTCTTCAAAACATGCAAAGTCCTGGTCTTCACAATACTTATCATTGCCTTAACTTTTATTTCTTACACGTCATGTTCCATAGAAATATTAGATCCAGATAATATTAACAAATCCATAATACTAGTAACACATTCAATGCAATATTTACCCATCCTGATTTGTGTACTATTGGGGGAATTCCTCAATGTACAACTTTGCTTTTTCATATATGAAGTGTATTCTTATAGCCTGTTGTTCAAAACCATGAAGATATCTGTTTAAATCATCACTGTAGCTATCATTTTCTGTAATTGCACCTATTTTACAATGTTTAGAATATTTTCAAAAACAAAATTTGGCTGAAACTATATTAAATAAGACAGGTTGCAGGCAGCACTGACCCCTGAGGAACACTGCCAGTATTTATATTTTTCCATGAAGACTTTAGATCTCCTACCACAAACACTGCTTCTTTCTAGGCAGACAGTTTTCAATTCATTTGTTTATATAATGACTGAATATAATCTGCTGATGTAGTAACCAGTCAAATACTTTTTTTATATGTAAATAAAATACTAAGCACAACACAACAGGGAACACTGTGCTAATAGCAAAGCCAACCAAAGTATCCACCAAGCAAAGCACAGGAGGGGCAAACAGAGACAACAGAGTCCAAAAGCCAATACAAGATGTTTTATTTCAACACACTGGTATGATACAAAAACTAACAAAATATAACTAAATGCTTTAACTTAATCACCACGCTCTTCATCCACAAAATACTAGCACTTCATCAGGTCACAACTTTAAACTCAAAATAGTGGTGGTTTTATACTCTTAATAGGATCAATAAAACAAACAATTTCAATTAAACATTTATATAATTTTTGCTAAAACCACTGGCTCTGTTCCCTAACAAAACCAATCAGTATGAATTAAAAACACTCTATGATGTCTCCTAATTAGCATAAATAAACCATACTACTAAAATCTGTAACTCCACTTTTAAATATTCTCTGTAAACTAGAAAGACTATTTAACTTAAAATACTAGGATATTTTAAAAATGTTTATAGGATATGATAAATAAACAAGTAAGCCATAATTGAAAATCACATATTATATGATATACACCATAAAAAAAAAAAAAAAATATATATATATATATATATATATATAGAGAGAGAGAGAGAGAGAGGAACTGTAACAAATATATAAATCTTATGTTCTTAAAGTCTAGCTGCTCTTAACTTGAGGACTGGTACTAAAGATATGTTTTCATTCATACCTGGGCTTTCATTAGCTTGCAGGGCTATCTGCCAGCATATTTTTCTATGTTCCATGGTCTCTTCCCATAGTCTTCCCCTATTACTCATAGCTACTACTTCTAAGACAAAAAACCTAAATTTAGCTTGCTTGCAGCTTATAGTGTGCTTAAACAAAGCATTGTTTTGATTTCTTGTTCTGATACTATACTGGTGCTCATATATTTGCTTCTTTAATGCCCTTTTAGTTTTTCCCACCCACATATAAAGCCTAGCAGGCCCAACAAGTAGCCAGATACACTAAGCCTACACTATAACTATTGTAAAATTGGTTTGCTTTTATCAACACATCTCTACTAAGAATATATACGCTATCTTTATTACTAATAAATGTGAATTGTGTGCATAATCCACATCTATAGGCACCCATTTTTCTCTTCTCGTTAGTCATTCTTTTATCATTTCTGTTATGCGATGCATATATTTCTTTTAAATTTCTTCCCTTCTTATACAGAGATTTTATTGGTTGTTCAAAATTTTTTGATTCATCAGAGAGGTCCTTAAAAATATTTCCATTTTTTTACTACTGTTTCTTTAATTTTGGGTATATTATTATCATTAAAGTATAAGCTAAATGCCCCACTGAAATCTTCTTTGATCTATCTTCATTTTCTTATATGGAGGTTTTTTGTCTTGGAAGTAGTAGCTATGAGCAATAGGGGTGGGCTATGGGAAGAGACCATAGAATATAGAGCTACATGTTCTAGGGACCTAAATCTTGTCACCACAATATACAGAATATGCTGGAGGGATAGATTCCTATTCCAGAGACTTCCCATACTCTGGTACAAACTACCTACCTATATCAAACAAAACTCCTCATTAGCACTCTTCAAGAAAAATGTTGATGATTGGATGGGAGATAGGAAATTCACCCCCGGGATCACTTATGTAGCTCTGTTTGACCAGGGCACAGAAAATAATTTTCTTGGGTAGCAAATGCCAGGGTACCATTTGGCAGGGCTTAATAGGCCCTAGGGCCAATAGCCTAGTACCTACCTAAGAATCTATGAACCTATGAACAAGCTATAAACTTCTCTTCTCTACCCAATATAGGTGAGTACTTATCTTTTCTACTACCTACTAGTTCCTGAAAAACCTCCTCAATCATCCGATAAGGGTACTTTCTTTCCAAAAACATATTTTTAATGTTGCCACATTCTAACATAAAGTCTTTATCCTCCTGGAGGCTCTTATCCATTGACCTTTTATGATATTATGTTTCTGCTTATAAGGATGATGGTAAAATATAAATAAGAACTAGAGAAGGTCATTTTTCTGTGTAAAG
Source organism: Protopterus annectens (assembly GCF_019279795.1). Taxonomy (NCBI): domain Eukaryota; kingdom Metazoa; phylum Chordata; order Ceratodontiformes; family Protopteridae; genus Protopterus; species Protopterus annectens. Next base: position 172,908,523 of record NC_056729.1, on the reverse strand, counting down.
TAGATTTAAACTTTTGCTTATCTCTTAACCCATGTGTAGTTACATCCAAACAGTTAACTTTTATGATACTAGTTTGATAAGTAGGTTTTAGAAAACTTGTGGACTGTTGCAAGTAATCTATAAATTCTATAAGCATGTCCATAGTGCCTTTCCAAAAAATTACTATATCATCTAATAATCTCCTATACAGCCTCCAGTGTTTAGCATAACATGAAGAAAAAACATATTTTGTTTCCCAAATTTGCAAAATAATATTAGCGTAAGTGGGGACACAACATGCCCCCATCGTTATGCCACTGACTTGTTTATAAAACTCCCCCTCAAAAGTAATAAAATTATTGTTCAATACTAAATCCATACACTCGGTAAGCATCCTGTATTCATTTCTATTTTTTTCTACCTATTTTTTGGATAGCTTCATCAAACCATTCAAGATCTATAACATGCGGAATGCTGGAAAAAAAAATCCACCACATCAATAGTAACAAATATGGTATTATCATCATACATATCATCCTTTACTTCCCTAAGGAAATCCCAAGAATCTTTCAGACATTGGAATTCTTCAATTTTTTATCAATATATATGGCTAAAGGGTGGGTTTTACTTCCACTAGCAGCTATTATTGGACTCATTGGGGGGTTCTCGTATTTTTACGGACTTTTGGGATGCCAAAGATGAGGGGTATGATAGGTTTATCTTTTTTCAGGTACTTATATGTATCTATATCTACCATCCCCTCAATTAACATATTACTTAATACACAATCAATCTTAGCATGGGAAATATTTATTTAATTCCTAGAAATTTTCATATATTTCCCAGCAGCATCCAATAATTTTATCATCTTGGCTATATAAGTAATATTGTCCATTGTAATGGTCCCACCCTCTTTACCCAGCCTACGTATGCTAATATTTTCATTATTTTTAATAGAATGCTGTAACTCTCCCTCTCTCTCTTCTTTAGTTAGATTAAATCTAACTTTGTTATGTTTTGTATTCTTTCTCAGCTCTTTTTCCACAGTGATTTAAAAACTTTTCAAGTGTGGATGGAGGGGGATTATATGTTTTTTTCCCTGAGTGTATTGCTTTGTAAAGTATTACTAATGCAGTCATTTGACATTAAAAAATCCAGATTTTCCTTTCTAGTAAACAGCTTTAGATAAATAATAAGCTTATTAATATCTATTTTTGATTAGGCATGAATTTGAAACCTTTCATAAATAAATAAAAATGATTTTTATTAATCTCACTATTATTATAATTAAAGATCTTATAACCCTTCCATCTGAACACACATTCACTAATTTTATTTATACCTCCTATATCATTGCTCAGAGAAGTACTGCTATCCTCCTTTTGCTTGTCTACTGTGTTTATTATTTCACTCTGTAATGTGGGGCATTTGGAAATCTGTTCTTTATTCATTCCAATCTCCTTAATGGAACTTGTTCTAAAGGGATTCCTTCTTTATCATCATTACCATAACATAACTATTCCTCAAATTCATCCAAGGTATCCAACTTGTTATTATTTGACCTCCTATAGTAATCAGTTTTCTTAAGTGCTTCTCTCTCTGGGATGCTTTTTTTATTATTCAACCCATATTTAAGTCTTGGATAGCATATAAATTCCTGATACTCTTGTATGTCTCTATTAAACTCCTGTTTTTTCTATTAATTAAGTACCATATCTTGTCCTCAGTTTTGTTTTTAATATTATAATATCTATTTTTCTCTTCATCTGCTTTGAACATAAGATCATCTACTATCAATTTATTTACCTTTTCAGTTTTTGTTACAGTCTTATCCATTTCAGTTTTATTATATTTCATAATCAACTCCATAACTGAAAAACATTTATCAAATACCTCTAATAACTCTTTATGGAATACAGAGCCTTTGATGACATTATTGGGGTATTTGTATACCCTAAGCCCTTTTGGGACTATTTTGGCTTGAACACATTGCAGTAAATATGAATTATCAATCTGTAAACATTTATACTAATAATTTTGTAGCACTCCTAAATTCTCTTAATATGTGTTACATTTAAAACCATCATCATATTTATTATTGAAACAATAATTATTCTCACATAACCAAGCCATCCAATTAGCACTTGTAGGCCTGTTTTGTGTATCTTCTTGCATACTAATTTTAAATAACAAAATATGATGGGTAAAATACAAAAAAAAAAAACAAATAGGTGAAACCTCTGGAACTAAGAATGGACACAACAGCCACGCAGGTATATTTCAAAATGTTAATAGTGCTTGCTGGTGCCTCAGCTACGTGCCTTCAAGGGAATGATTTTAACATCATCCCAAATCATCTTATATAGCAAATGCACTCAGCTATGTAATCAAAATATCAATTCAAAATGACATCACCCAATTAAATGCAGAAATTCTAAAAATTAATCCTGCTTATTACAAACTACATAAATAATACTGCATGAAATATTTTGATATTTCTTAGGATATGGACGACAAAATATGACTTCATATTTGAATGAACAATAGTACTATTTCCAAAAATACCCTATAGTGTTCCACAAAAAATAAACTAAAAAGCTACCTTCAAATTTAAACAAATACATCCTTATCCATCTAAGAAATGTGGATATTAAGTTCCTGATTTAAACCTTTGGGATATAAAGTCTCAAAATGAATAATCAATTTTGTTTCCAATTGCAATAAATTAGTCAAAAATATATCACCCTGCCTACAAAGAGGTTTGGCTAAAATGCTAAAAAATAAGCTAACATCAAAACCCCCATGAACTATATGGAAATGGTTGGTCACAGGGTTTTCCATCCTGACATTTCTGATGTCGCCCAAATGTTCCATCACATGACTTTTGACCATTCTCTTGGTCTGTCCTATATACCACCATGTGGGTATGCACCCACAACCTATGATATATACGACCCCACAAGACCAGCAATTGAAAAAACTCATTGCTTTGCATTTTCTATTGTTGATACTGGCCCCATCCAAATTTCTTACTCCTCCACAAACTTTACAACGTCCACAAGGGTAACAACCCATTTGGGTTCCCCCACCAAGGATTTTCCTCAAATTGAATAACTCCTTAAAATTCAGAAACCTACTATATGAAAATGTTACTCTTTTGGAAAACAAATTTGTCAAAGCTGGATCATCACACACTATGGGCCAAAATCTCTCAACAATTCCCCTCAAAGTGCTAGTTTTTTAGGCAAGACTCAAAAGACAAACACACCAGCATAAATAGCACAAGTAACCAAAAACTGAGGGTAAACCTACTCAACACCAGAAGTCTAAATCTCAGAATGCATGCACTCGAAGCACTCCTCAGTATGGAGAATATTGATATCTGTGCAGTAAGAGAAACCTGGTTTAAGGCTCCAGAGAGTACCCCAGCACTACCAGGCTATAACTCATACCATACTTTACGGTCACAGAACCCAGTCCGAAACACAAAAGGCAGGTCTGTATCCATATTTATCAAGGATACCCACACCTCCAGGCTAGTGGCACAGCACAATGCCTCAGAGATTATCCATGTGCAACTAACAATGGGCAAAACTGCAATTCAAATTGTAGCTTACTACAGATCACCCACCATGACCCAGGACCCTTATTCCGCATTTCTGGAGACACTGGAAAATATGAAAGTCCTACCAAACACTCTAATATTGGGTGATTTCAATTACCCAAACATTAAGTGGGAGAACTACTCAAGTACTAACTCCCTTGCCCTGGATCAACTGGTCAACACCCCCACCAGAGGTGACAATGTATTGGATCTGGTCATCACCAACATGGGTGACCTGTGTTCTACACCAGAGGTCAACCCCTCACTGGTTAGGTCACACCATAGACTAGTCAGTCTGGATATCCATATTCCGTCCCCACCCCCAATCAAGGAAACCACTGTGAAAAACTTTTCAAAAGCAAACTTCACGTTACTTAAGACTGAGGTGGAAAGGTTCACAGTTCCCATGCTAAAGGACAATGCTGTCCAAGCTGCTGAATCCCTTACAAAGGCACTCTATGAGCACCTGCAAGAATGCATGGATCCTGCTATCCCAAGCAAAACCAAGAATCACTCTCCCAAGAAAAGGAAACCAGTCTGGTGTAACCCTGCCATAAATAAGCTATACAATAGAAGGAGGAAACTAGTACAGAAAAGAGTAAAATCCCAAGAAGGAAAGACATCCCTGATCAGTATCAGCAAGAAACTACGATCCCTCATAAAATCATCAAGGCTAGCTTCGAAAGACAAATTGCCAAGGACTCCAAAGATAAGCACAAAGCATTCTTTAGCTATGTCAAGAACCTAAGTGGAAACTCTCAGATCTGCTCTGAGTTAGTGCACAATGGCACAAAATACACTGAACCGAATGATATTGCCAACATTCTGGCAGACAGGTTTAGTGCAAACTTCACCCCCCTCTCACCCCCTAAAGGGCCCATATCCATACCAAAAGAATGTAGAGCTCTGGCAATCACTGACACACAGGTTAAAACAGCCATATCCAAAGCCAAAAACACAGCTTCAAATGGACTGGATGGTGTCCCAGGCTGTGACTTAAAAGAGCTCCAAAATGAACTAACCCCTCATCTAAACACATTGTTCAAACTCAGCCTCTCCACAGGCTACATACCTATAGAGTGGCACACAGCAACAGTTATTCTGCTCCACAAAGGTGACCCACAATGGACCCCGGCAACTATCACCCTATAAGCCTGACTAGCCAGGTCTGTAAGGCTATGGAGCGCATCATCATGGAACTCATTAACAGAGACAATGGGAATCTCCAAACATTGGACCCTACCCAGTTTGGCTTTGTTAAGGGCAGATCATGCTTCCTAAACCTGGTGGACTTCTTTAAGACAGTTACCAAGGCTTTAGATGAGGGAAAGGAGGTCCACACAGCCTACCTAGACCTCGCAAAGGCTTTCAACACCATTCCCTATTCTGGTATTATAGACAAGCTCACCAGCCTGAACATAAACCCCTATGTCACAAGATGGGTTGCCAATTGTCTTATGGAAAGAACCCACATGGTGAGAGTTGCAGGCTCTAGGTCTGACTCTAAACTGGTTACAAGTGGCGTCCCCCAGGGCTCAGTCCTGGGACCCCTCCTGTTCATTATATACTTCTCAGAGGTACAGGCAAGCACATGAGGACTATGGCTGACAAAGTTCACAGACAACTGCAAACTGGGGCCCATAACTGACTCTCCAGCTGATACAGACAGCCTCCAGAAGGGTCTCACTGAGATGGATACCTGGTGTCAAAATCATGGCCTCAAGCTAAATGCCAAAAAGTGCATAGTCATCCCCTTTGGAAAAACAAAGTACCTGTGAACTACCACATGCATGGTAGTCCCCTAAATACAGAAAATATAATAAGGAATCTGGGGACCCAAGTAGATAGTAATCTCTCCTTTGATAATCATATTGCAAAGGTGGTTAGAAAATACTTCTATGTGGCCCACCTAATCACAAAAGGGTTCGCATCTAGAACAAAAGAGGTTATTGTGCCCCTCTACTCATCAGTCATTAGACCCATCATAGAGTACAACATCCCATTTGGGATGTACCTTACAAGACATCTGCAACAGCTGGAAAGACCACAGAAGTACCTCACTAAGAGAATTACTGGCCTCAAACAGATGCTCTATGCAGCTTGACTGAAGAAACTCCAGCTGTACTCGCTTGCATACCGCTTACTCAGAGGTGATCTCTACCTGACATGTCCAACCCAGAAATGATGAACATGCTCCACCTAAAAAAAAAACAAATCCGCAACAGCCACACACTCTAGGGATCTAAACCTCACCACAATGATAAATAGGACATGCTGGAGGGATATATTCCTGTCTCAGAGACTCCCCATGATTTGGAACAGGATTCCAATCTACAGCAGGCGGAGCCCCACACTAACACTCTTCAAGAGAAACCTTGATAAGTGGATGGGAAAAATTTACCCCAGGGATCACTGCAGTGACTCTGCTGGACAGAGGCACAGGGAACTAATGGCTCTGCTGGATAGAGGCACAGGGAACTAATCTAAGCTGGCAGCGAAAGCCAACACATTCTGGCTAGACTTATAGATGCCCTCAGGCAGATAGCTTAGTACTTACCTATGAACCTAAAAAAGGGAATATTTAGAAACAAAAAATATACTATCATCTCTATCCAGTTTGGCTGTACTACAGACTCCTGCCTCTGATCTTCCCTGTGTACAACTAAAAGGGGTGCATGCCATTGCAAGAGATTCCCCAAATCTCTTTTCAGCCCTATCAAGAACAGCTGCAGTATAGCCTCTATCCAAAAGTTAACATCTGACCTTCAAAAATTCCTGGTCTAAAGTAAATTTGTCAAAAGTATTGTTAAAAATATGATTGTATTTGCCATACGGTAATGAAGCCAACAGGTGAGGAGGATGCATACTATTAGCTGACAAAAAACTGTTGACAGCGGTCTCTTTACTAAAGGGCCTAAAGGATACTTCATGATTTTCTGATACAAAAAATTCCAAATCTAAGAATTGAATTCTCTCTACATCAGTTTTAAATGTGAATTGCAAACCAAAAATATTACCATTCATGATGTACAAAAAACTCAGTATTGTAAATAAACAAGTTCTCAAAATAGTTCATAAAGATAATGGCATATGAAGGGGCATATGATGCCGTCATCACAGTGCTCTCCCTTTGCAAAAAATATTGCTTGTCGAACCTGAAACAATTATGAGTAAGTGAATACTCTAACAACTGCAAACGATATGTAGTACGTGGACCCTCCCCCATTATTTTCCCACCTGCTTACATACCCCAGGTATTTCTAATGCTGGTATAAAAGGCTTTGAGCTCTATACTTGCTCAATAAAAAATTGCATTCCATTTCATTCCCCCCACCAGGTCACAGAAATCTTTGCCATTTTTAATAAGAGACACAATTCTAGGTAAATACACTTTCAAATGATGGTCCAAAAAAATGCCAACATTCTGCAGGAATGACCCCCTTCCCTGTACAATCAGTCTTCCCGGTGGGTTATTCAAAGAGTTGTGAAATTTGAGAATGACAAAAAATGGCATCCCTGGGGTTTCTCACATACAATCTTTTAATATCCATGGGGAAGAAAAATCCCAATCTCTCACCTCTTTCAAGAAGTTCTAATAAACCAGTATTGAAAGCAGAAATAACATTGCCTGTAACTTTGGTATACCCCAATGTATCATTTAATAATTTTTCAGCCATGCTGTTCTACCTGGTTCTAGCTAAGATCACCCAATTGCCACCTTTATGAGCTTGAGTATACACATAATTGTTATTGACTTCTCATAATTTGTTCAAAGCCATCCATTCATTTTTGTTCAAATTGTAACTTTTACACCTTTTTCTAAATTTTTCATACTCAAATTCAATTTGTCTACACAAAACACTTTCAAATTGGAAAATAGCTGATGAGGATTAAGGGGGGAAAAGTACTGTTGTAAGGGACATGTGGTACAGATAATTTACCATAACCTGTAAAATAAACACCCCCTTGGCCTTCAATAACATTTACTTCTTCCTCTAATGCATCTCCTATAATATCACATAAGTCATTTTCATGGAAACACATATTGAGAAGAGAATCATCAGACAAAATATTTGAATCCATTACATTTTTATCTCCAGCAGAAGTATTCAAAATGCAAATACGGTTATGAAAATATACTTTTAAATGTAATTTTCTACAGAAACAGCCTGCTTCAAAAAAAAAAAGATCTGCCAAACTGGGGAAGTAAGTCAGAACAAATTTTGTTCCCTTTGAAAATAATGCTTCAAAGTCAAGTCAGACAAGATGATAATTTTCAGGTTAGACTCGCTGTCCTGAATGCATTGCTGTAACACATACCTGCATAAAATGTGAATGTCCAAATTTGAATTAGAAAAATAGTCCCAAGCTGGAATGTTAGAATACCTACTAGTTCCTTTTCTTTCTATTGCCACCTCCACTGTTGGTATTGCCTCCTTGCCACCTCCGGCCCTGGCCTCTCATTTGCTGCAATGTGGAAAGCTGTTACTGCGGATTTTCCCCTGCTATGTTGAGTCCTTCAAAAGAAACATTCTTTTTACTGCTGGATGCCATTTCAGCACAGGAATCAGAAGAATCTCGTGAGACCCAAGATTTGCTTTCATTACGAATACTCTTGGACCTACCTCTTCTTGGTTTACGTTGCCAAGAGAAAATTATTTTTATAGTCCTTAATGTCCCACTCAAGTTTGCCTTTTTTTCTATTAACAACAGTCTCTTCCACTTTACACATACTGTTCTGGATCTCCTTAAGCTTGCTATTGAAACATGCAACAGGAATGGATTTGCTTAGCCGTTCCTGTAACTGCAAAATCTCATCCTGCACCTTCTCTCGTTTCCTTGTATTTCTCTTTACCAAAACTTTTAGCCATCCCAAAGTGCAAGCCAGGGAAATGCACTTCCATTCCTCTAAAAGGTCTGCTTCATCATCTAAAAAGTTGAATGTAGATAAACGATTGACTCTCAGTCCCCCAGAAGTTACATCTTGGCTTATATACTTTTCCAAAAACCTTATATCATTGAACAAAGTTCCCTCTTTCATAAGAAGACATTCTAATTGAATGAACTCCACCTCGTTCAAGTCAGATTTACCCTGGGACCAAGGATCTCCAGATGCCAACCTTGCATCTCTTTCCTTCCAGAAATCCACTAGGGAGGTGGAACTGGAACTAGATTCAGCCTGTGTTCCGGGCAGTATAAAGCCAGCTGGTTCAGCTCAAGCCTTGAATAACAAAATAGAATGGGTAGAACACAAAAACAAAAAAAACAAATAGCTGGAACCTCTGGAACTAAGAATGGACACTACAGCCAAGCAGGTATATTCCAAAATTTTTAATAGTGCTTCCTAGTACCTCGGCTAGATGCCTTCAAGGGAATGATTTTCACACCATCCCAAATTATCTTTATAGCAAATGCACTCAATTATGTAATCAAAACATTGATTCAAAATGACATCACACCCTATCTCATCCTCAATTTTTTTTAAATATTATAATATCTATTTTTCTCTTCATCTACTTTGAACATAAGATCATCTACTATCAATTTATTTATCTTTTCAATTTCTTTTAAAATCTTATCCATTTCAGTTTTATTATATTTCATAATCAACACCATAATTTTAAAAACACATTTATCAAATACTTCTAATAACTCTTTATGGAATGCAGAGCTTTTGATAACATTATTGGGGTATTTCTATACCCTAAGCCCTTTTGGGACTATTTTGGCTTGAACACATTGCAGTAAATACAAATTATCAATCTGTAAGCATTTATACTTTTACAAATAATTTTGTAACACGCCTAAATTCTCTCAATATGTGTTACATTTAAAACCATCATCATATTTCTTATTGAAACAATAATTATTCTCACATAACCAGGCCATCCAATTAGCACTTTTAGGCCTGTTTTGTGTATCTTCTTGCATACAAATTTTAGTCAACTCCGAATTATTACAAGCAGGAATACAGACACCATGGCAGTTAACGTTACATTTTTCATTGTCTCTGGGTCTCACTCCTTGCTGCAAATTGCTGATTCCTTTGATGGTGAGTGGAAAATTCTAGGGAAGGAGTCCAAAGAAGCATGACCAGTGTACTGTTTGTTCAAACACGGGCATGTATTTGGGCCAATAATCAATTCTGGTTCATACTCTCCATTGTCCTGCATTAATGCCTGGTTGCCTGGCAACTCTATAATGTTCATAGAAGTATTTACTGATGTTAACTTTGAATTAAGTAGTAGCACTATTTGGGTTTGTATACTACTGGGAATTCCTTACTGTACAACTTTGCCTTTTCATATATTAAATTTCAAGCATATTCTTATAGCCCATTGTTCAAAACTGTAAAGATATCTGTTTAAATCGTCACTGTAGCTATCTTTTTCTGTAATTGCACCTATTTTACAATGCTTAGAATATTTTCATATACAAAATTTGGTTGAAACTAAATTAAATAACACTGGTCACAGGCAGCACTGACCCCTGAGAAACATTGCCAGTATTTATATTTCTTCATGAAGACTTTTGCTTCTCTACCACAAACATTGCTTCTTTCTAGGCAGCCAGTTTTCATTTCATTTGTTTATATAATGATTGAATATAATCTGCTCATGTAGTAACTAGTGAAATACTTTTTTATGTGTAAATAAAATATTAAATATAGGACTATGACTGGGACTCTGATCATAACCCACCTATTTTGTGTTCTAGACACAGATGTTAAGAAATTCACCTCGAGATTAAAACTTGAGAAGTGAATTTTGGCACCCATGTCAAGAACACATAATAATGGTTATGATAAAAGACAAAAACATGATCTTTTGCAGCGAATGGAGCTTTATCTACTTTCTGTCCTACCAGTTACAGAAAAAAAAAAAACAAAAACAAAAAAAAAACCCGAAAAAGTGTAGAAGTGCAAAATGTTTTACCGACTTTGAAAGATGATACAGCACTTAGGGCTGCCACTTTGAAACAGATATCAGGATACTTGCCAGCTTTTTAAGATAACAACTGAAGACAAATTCTGAAATAGCAGGATTACAAAATATGAATTAGTGACAGTTTTGCTTAGTGCTGTAATTCATTTAAAAAGTTAATCCAAGAAGACATTTTGCATTCACAACAAATTTCTGAATAAGAAGAATGAAAGACACATGTCTGACATTATTGATGATCCATAACTCTCAGTGACTGACCTAAAAGTCAAAAACTATAGAAAGGATAGGGCAAACATATGAGGCAAAATCTGGAATATTTTGCAAACTCAAGAAACCTGTGAGGTACACAAACAGGGACCAGCAAAGAAGAGTAATGGAAAGCCTGGAAACACTAAGGAATTTTAAAAAAGTTAGAATAACATGACTGTGGCTTCTTGCTGCTTTTCTGTTTGGTCTCTGAGCACTGTTAATGCTCTAGTATGAGACCAGCACTTAACAGCACTGAGTGAGTGCTTAACAAAAGCTTCTTAAGCACCTATTAGCTGTCAGAAAGGTATTTATCAAGCTTGACTTTTCACTGATTTCAGAGGGTAATCAAGATGCTCCATGCACTACAAAATGCTTATTCTCGTCAAATGCTGAGGAAATTGTCATAAAAATGTATCATATAATGTTAATGTACGCAATCCCTTGATAAAACCATGCTGTTTAAAATCAAGATCTAGCTGATATTTACCATAGTTTTTTCATTAACCTCAAAATGTATGTCTCACAACATCAGTGATGTTAGAGGTCAAGCTTATCTGTCTGTCTGTAACTAGATGCATCCTCTTTTTCTCCCTTATAAATTGGTATCACCAGTGTTTCTTTTCACTTTTCTGATACTATTACATTGATTAACATTTAATTAAACATATAATGTAATATGAGGTAATATGAGGAAACTGACCTCCTAGTTTTAGTAGCAACATATTCTGTATCCACTTTTGTAATGAATAGACAGCCAATTTTTAAGGCATAGTAATAACAACTAATACTACCTTAAATACCATCTATGTTTGATCGAACAAAGTACTCATTAAAAGTATTTGCAATTTCTTTTAGTGATACGGCTGTTAATCATTGATTTTTAACAATGCAGTTCATCATTTATTAACTTTAATGATACTTCCATATTTGAAAATCGTCTTTCTTATCTTTAGCACTGATTAAAGCATGCTCACCACAAATCTCCTTATTATTCCTTAATGCACTTTTCAGTGGTTTAGATACTACATTTAGACATCTCTTTGTGTACCTACTTTTATGCTTTTTATATCTTGCATATATGTTTTCCTGTCATGTATTTTGTTCAATTTATGATACCAAAATTACATTTATGCACTCAGTTTATTTGAATCATTTTATTTCAGTCAGATACTTGCTACAAGTTTTCATAAATGTCTTCCATACAACTAATGATAATTCTTGTCTCTGCTATAATACCCAGGTAAATCTCAAGAGAATTTTTCAATATTAAAAATGTCCAAACATATTTATTCCTTGTATCTGAGAAGATATGCTTGACAGCTTAGCTATTCTTAAAGGAGATAAGCTATCTATATTATGAATCATGTTATCTATTAGAACATAATCCAACATTTTATAAATTATAGTTTGTTTTAGAACATACTCATCAAAATGCAAGCGCTTATCTCCAAAAACATTTCTCCCAAAAATTAGTAGTATATCAGATATTCCAATCTTTATTGAGGATTTTAAAATTTTCCAATAATATTATAGGTTTTCCTTCTAAGTCACTATCTAAACCCCTACCCCCCTCCCTCAAAAAAAATGTTATGCTCCAAACTGGTCATATATGGAAATCTGTATACCTATCTGTCTACATGTCACCCAGTCATTAATGTTGTTAACTATAGCACAGAATATTTCTGTTTCAACATGCTGAAACTCAAGATACAAAATCATGTTATTTCTTATAAGCAATATTATGTCCCTTCCTTTTTTTTCCCTCTTAGTTTCATATGTATTATATCCAGGAGAGGTAAGATGTACACTGTCCCAGGTTTTGCTAATTGCCGTTATACTTTGCTATTTTTAAGTAAAAAATTAAAGTCCTTCCTTCTTTTTATAGCAGTCTGAGTATCAGCTTAATAGTAGTCTACAATTTTACTAGAAATTAGCTGTTTGATATATCCACAATACTGATTGTTAAAAACATATGAATGTCTTCTTAATAATTCTTGATAAATTACTTGAAAATAAAAAAAATGGTAATCATTTCTTTGCAGAATGTAATTACTTTGTATCCGTTAAGGTATTGTGTCTACAAAGCCACGTATTAGATAATGTGGCATTATTAAAAGCGTTATCATTATATCATAAGCAAGGGAAAGACTTCACAAAAGTTTAGTGCAATTTCATGAGAAGTACAAAAGGAAAACAATTCATGGTGTTCTTCATATCCACCAGCTGGTGTGAAAGTGCTTATCTGTTATATACATATTTTTATTAGTTTTACTTTTGTGAAATTAAAACAAACGTTTTATATAGTGCTATGATAGCTGGTTCTTTATTTTATTGTATTTTTGCTTCTGAATTTGTTATTGAACCAGCTTTCACTTGTTCAGTTTGACTCTGTTTCTTAGTATTCAAAACACCGAAGAGTATCAAACATAACATTATTTAACATCAGCATGGTAAAGTTCAGCAAAGGAAAACAATTTGCACAGAGTTCAAAAAGGCAACAATCAATACAATATTCCAATTATATATGATTGACATAAACCATAATAGACATTTTAATTATTCTATAAATATGCAACTATATTCATAAAACTGTTTGTGATCCATTTTCCTTTATAGCAGACACTTGAGTTTTGTTCAGCTGTACTATTAAAGCTGTTTTCTAGCCTTGCTATCAGAATTTCCATTTTTGAAAATAACTAAAAGCAGGATAGTTGTAATGTGCAGAATCCAGGTCTGAGCAACATTCCCTATGTTTCCTCTGTCTATCTGACTGCCAAAAATCCAAAAACAAAAATCTCCAACACCTGGTAGAGTTACTCATGTTGCCATTCTGATCACCTCAATCACAGTCTCCCAGAGCTTCTGTACTATTGGACAATGCCATATTATATGGAGGTACCCTGCCCTGTTTTTCCCCATACCTCCAACATTCATCTCTTACAGCCATATTTCTGTTATTCAGTTGTGGTGGAATTAAGTGCCTTAAACACTGTAACTAAATTTATGGCTAGAGCATTATTATCCATGATTCTAAATTGTATCCTTTTCCATCTCCTGCTCGATCTTACATCTTGTTTCTTTTCCCCATACCATTCTTAAATGCTTAAGCAGATATTCCGTACTATCCATTATGTGTGAATACATTTTCTTTACTGATAGGTTTTGAAACAAGATAGTAGAATATTTTCTAATATCGTGTTTGACATTATTCCTCTTTCCCAGTGTACACATACTTTGAGTGGTAGACCTTACCTGGAGGTATTACCAGCACAGCAATTTTACCTCCATTTTCTTTGACATATCCTGATTAGTAAGTCTCTTAAGTGGTGCACCCCTTTTTCCCAACCACTCTTGCTAATAAATTTCTCTATTCTCCACCATGCATTCTTTTGAACCGCACAATCGCTTTCTCAGCTCCTAGCTCATAATCTCTAACTCTTCCCAAACCCAGTTCTTTACATACATATTTGACATACCCCAATGATCCTAGATTTTCATATCATGTACTGTGTGAGGACTTCTGCTTGTGTGGCAAATATTCCAAATTTATATTGCATGCCATATGAGTTTATCAAATGCTCTATTCCTTCCATATTGCCATCCCAGCACTGCTACTGAATAAGCCATCAAATCCACTATGCCCAAGCCCCCTTTCTTGCTCTGTAAAAATAGCTTATTTCTTCTCACCCTAGGTAATTTGTCTTCCCATCAGAATTGCATAAATATTCTTTGTATTTTGTAGGGGTATTTGGTACATGAAAGTCATAGTAGGTGCCATAACAGAAATAAATATTTTGGGAGTAGGCACCTCCTAATTATTTTAAGCTTATTCATAAAGGGTAACCTTAACATTATCCAGGGTAATACCTAGGTAAGTTATCTCCTTCACTATTCTAAAGGATCCAGGTTGTCCCTCCCTTCATCCCTCAAACCCAGTTTTATTAAGGGGAAATAATACTATTTTTATGAACATCATCGCTTAAACCAGACATTTGTTCATAGCTAGTTAAAGTTCTTGTCATTTCAGGTATCACCCTATGCACATTATAGACCGAAATGACAGCATCATCCACAAACTACACTGAGTTAAACATCCTAAAATCTGGTCCCCTTATGCCTATATAATGTATGCACTGCTGCAAATGCATAAAGCAAGAGGAAACAAAGGGCACCCATGTCACGTTCCTTTCCATTACTAGATAAGAGGTGATTTAACCCCATCTTTTATAGTATAGGTAGTTAGTTTCTCATATAGCAGCTTACACTTTTATTATAAATCCTCATAGAAAATGCATCACTGGATGTGTGTTCCAAATGAAAGTCCAACAAATAGAGTCAAAAACCTTTTGAAAATCTACACACAAGGTCGCCTTGGGAGTCCCTCTCAGTTAAACATACCTCTGCATATTATGCCATAGTCTTATAAGATATGGTCCTGTTTCCCTTCCCCTAATAGAACACTGCTGCATCTTTGGATACTGTTTTAGGCATAATCGTATCTTACCTATTTATCTTAGCAAACATCATAACATCTAGGTTTAATAATGATATTGTTCTGTAACTATGAGGATCTGGCCTTTGCTTCCTCTTCTTGTGTAAAAATATTACCTTGTGATAAGGATTGTAAAATTCATCAGTAATCCCATTCAAGGCTGGTTCTTCCCCCTTTAATTGTCTTTATGGCTTCTAAGATTTCTTGTATTTTTAGTTCTCTGTCTAGGTGCTTTCTCTCAGTGTGATCAAATGTCCTTAATTTTAATTTAGCATAGAATGATTAAATTTTTTCCTTAGCCCCCCCCCCCCATTATTTCCTACCAAGGTATTTAGCAACATTTTATTAATTTCATCTAGTTTAGTAATCCCACAACCCCTGTCAGATTTCAGCCCCTGTATTGCCAAAGCTCTTTTCCTTTCTTTTAATGTCATGCTTAGACATTTTAGAGAATGAATTGTGTGTGCCAAATAAAACTGTGGATATCTTTTCCATTTATCTTGTATTGTATTTCTAAAAATAATATTTCTTTGTTGCCCCCTTTCACGTTTAGGATTTGCTTAAACGATGATTTATTCAGACATCTGTTTATATCTTTATTCCATCTCAGTTAATTCTCTTTGTTTCTCTTTAAGCCAGTTTTGTTTCTCCTTTCCATCTTACTTTGACACACCTTCTGCCCAATCCCATATTTTATATTTAAAAAAGTCCCAATAAGAAGTTATGGTGATACTGCTAATGGGATATTCCATCTAAAAGGTTCTTATCTTTTTTTAATGCCCTCCCTTGTTTCCTCCTGTTTGAGAATTAGGGGATCCAACCACCATTCATTATACCTTCTAGGTTTTTGATTATAGTCTGGGGTGAATTGAATTATGCAATGGTCAGACAGAGCATTAACTTTGTGTGTTACCTCCAAGTTATGTGATACCAGATTCATAGACATTAGCCAGAAATTGATCCTGCTAGCACTCCCTTATTAGTCACATATGTAAAATCTCCCTCCCCAGGAGAAACAAAAACATCATATGTCCACTAGATGCTGTTCCTCTATCCCTTCATTAAGCATCTTAAAACATTTAGGAAGTTCCCTCTTTCCTGTCAGGATCCTATCTTCCTACAGATTTATCATTACATTAAAGTGCCCCCTCCCAAATTTTAAGGGAATGCTATCCTGGCACAGTTTTTGGTCTCCTACATAAAATTCTGCAAGTGGTAAGGATTCTCATCATTAGGGTCACAGAAGTTACCTATCAATAAAACCCCTCTCTTTGTTTTAACTTTACACATTACCCATCTTCCTGGATCATCATTTATGCTTTCCTCCTTAGTCCACCCTGATGTCTCATGAATTAATGTTACTATACATTGCCCAAACTTTCAATCCTTTTTAAATTTTTGGAAGCTCTTTTACATAGGCCCATAGGTGTGTACTAGTCTAATGACCATGGAACCTTTACAAGCCTAGCCCATAGGATTACCCTGGCATCGTACCACTGACAAATTAATTTTTATTTTGTTTGTTTATTTCATTCAAAATAGCTCTGCACTTTACACTAGTTGCCAAATCCTTGGCATTCCATGATGCATATTCAATAGGTTGACTTTCTATCCTCTGCTTATAGGTACTAACCCTCAGAAAGTTAGTACTCTCTGTATTAGTAATAATAATACTATTCTGAAAAATAGGGCGTATGAAGAATTATAACCACTCAGCCATCTAGTAATACTTTATCTTAAACAGGCAAGCATTAGGGAAAAACTCTACTAACTGCAAAATACCCTTTACCTCTTTCCCCTCCCCCAGGCTTATTCAATATAAAAACTAGTCTCCCGTCTTGATAGTCATTAACCATTAAATAAGAAAGTCAAACAAAAGATAAAGAATTCTATGAGCATCATAACATTATACATTATGTTTGTATAGAAATATAGTAAATCAGGAAAAGCAATTCCCTAATGGCATAAGAATTTAAATATCTCATACATAAACATTTTAAGACATACCTCGATAGAGTCTGTCAATACCTTGTGTTCACTTCTCCAAGGCTCGCCACTGTAGGCAAAATATAATTGTTATATTATGTAGCTTATACCTTTCCTGTCTTAATGATATATATGGGTCTACTTCACGCTGCTGAATTTTTACATAACAGTAACTCAAAAGATCAAGACGAGAATTGTAAAATCGCACAACACCTAAACTTTACATTGCCGAAATTCAGATCAGCACACCAGCTGCACATGCCACACACCACTCGGAGCTTCTGAATGGAGACTGCAGTACCCTTTTACACTCTGCAGTGCAATCTCAGAGTTGGTATATATAATTTGCAGGGGGAGTTGAGGGTGCAGAGGCACTTTCCCCCTGCAAAAACTAACAAAAGGTAGATTTTTGTGTTGACTTGGAGCAGCTGATGTTTTGTTCTTCTGAATTTCGGCAATGTAAAGATTTGGTGTCATGTGATTTTGCTCTTCTCATCTTGATCTTTTGACTTTCAGTTATGTGGGAATCCGGTAGAGTGAAGTAGACCTGTATATATATATATATATATATATATATATATATATATATATATATATATATATATATATATATATATATATATGTGTGTGTGTGTGTATGTACACACACACATACACACACACACACACACACACACACACACACACACACACACACACACACACACACACACACACACACACACACACACACTCAAACACACAGTTCCTTTCCATGAAAACTCAGTATAACAGTATGACCTGCAGGGTAAATGCATTTCCCTGTTTGAGGTATATCCAAACAAAATCTTTCCCTCCTGTACTTAGTGTGCAATAGTCTTGTCTGAATACTGCAGTCACTTTTCTTGTGGAATAATTAGGTTTTTAACTGGACTTCTCTCTTTCTGCCACCCTACCCACAGGTCTTCTTCAATTTGTAGAACATCTCGAACTGTAATATTGAGTGATGTAAAGTCCATTTCACCTTCATCTTCTGAGAGAGTGGAGTACGTCAGAGGGGTAAATCTATTGTTCATTTCAACTCTGTCACTTAAGGAAAGATGTTGCTTTTTGCAACCCCTCTTATCTTGTTCACCAGTTTCCTTAATCACTCCCAAGCTCTTCTCTTTCTTCCATTCTGGAGATTTCACTGGAGAAACAGTGACTGACCTGTCCCTCCATTTATGTGCACCTCCCCTCTGCTCCTTAGTAACCGCTGCATAAGATTGCATTCCCATAGCTCTCACTTGTAGAACCACTTCTGCTTCACTGGGATTATAAAAGACATGCATATTTCTACCTTGTGTACCATGGAGCACAAGCTGGATATCTTAACCGAAGAGTGCACCCACATTCTCTGATCTTTCTGATTAATGGAGTGAAGGTCTTCCTCTTTAGAAACAGTACTATAGTCAGGGGCAATCCATACTGCAGCTCCTGCAATCTAAAAACGTAGCCCTAACTCTCTAGCTTTCCTAAGCACGGTGTGTGTCTCTGTCACTGTAGGCCAAGAACTTTACAATAAAAAAATCTGACAAGGTTTTTATTTGTAGCTCGCCCAGTTATTCTATATGTTTTTCTTATAATCAGGACCCTGTTCATATCTAACAAAGATTGCAGTTTCTTCTTAATAAAATGAATAGGATTGTTCCCTTCTACTTTTTGTGGCAAAACTTTTACTCTAATATTATACTCTTTGGCCCTATTCTCCTTGTCATCGATCCTTTGCATCAGTTTTGTGTGACCAAACTTGAAATTCCTTTATACCTTGTGAATGGGTAGCAAAAATCTACCTTTGTACATATATTTCTCTTTTGTGTGCCCTAATTACCTCTTGGAACTGGTAAAGACTTGTATCATACCAAGTTGACACTGCTTTTATAGCATTTAAGTCTTCAATGGCTGCCTGCATTAACACGGAACATACTTTGAGCCTCACTCTCATTCCTTTCAGATTGTGTGAGAAGGTACTACTGTCCACAGTGATCATGCTGACTGCACAACGCATTGCTACATTGGCCATAACAGAAAGTGCACTAGTGAGGGTATTATAGCTGGGCATGGTAAGAGCTTCAGTTCAAGGTGCCATTCCTGTTCACACGCCCATGTTTGCTCCCACACCTTGTAATTTTGGACCACTCAATATGGTTACTGATATTATTTTCCTATTATATGAAGAAAAAAGCTGTAGTAAATGTGATGTACGAATCACCTGAATATAGTATTCTTTTATCACTTTGACAGCCATGTACATAACCCCCCCCTCTATCACTCCTTTCTTAGGCATTATTTCATTACAAATATTTCTGTAATATGTTGTTTTCACCTTCTTTTCATGCTCATATCTGTACCATCAAATACTAGTTTTCTCAAACACTCTTTGGTTAAAGTGATGCCACTAAATGTGATAAAGATGGGAGTGAGTGGGTCCAGGATTGGGGTGAATGTCACCACATAGTATTAGGTTGTGGTGAGTGTGTATGGGATTAGAGGGTTGCAATTTTTTCTTTGTGCTGTACTTATGTATGGAGGTTTGTTTTATTTTACTTTTTACATGTAAGGTTACATTCACTTGGATAATAATAATGTATTATTAGTTTTTACATGTAAGGTTACATTCACTTGGTTAATAATAATGTACTAGCTATAAGCTGCATATAAAAATAAAATTAAAACTTAAGTACACCTATTCTATAATGTAAAACCTGAATTTATATTGTAAACTGTTATGCACAAAAAATTATTTACTAAACAAACACATCTGGTGGCTGATTAGATAATATAGCCATATCACACTCCACACTGCCATGCTAACACCTCAGACATGCAAAGACATGCCAGGTACATTTTTGTACCCTTCATACATGCAACACCCAGCTTATGTCTGCTGACATATCAGAGGGAGCTCCTTTCACTAACTACTGACCATCAGTTAGATGTTAGGACAGCACACACCCTAGTGTTGTTACCTCGGACAAAGTCATACCAACACTCAGAGCACTAAGAAAGGGGAGAAAAGAAAAAAAAACATCTGCTGGGACACTCAAGCTTTTAAACATAAACAGGAGCTTCTTCCACTAATTGCAACACACATGCTTACCCACATTCTATTACCTCAGACAAGGCCCTACTGACATGTAAAGATGTGTAAAATATTGTGACTACAATGCCATGCTTTCATTCGACTATGGTACTTTCTGAAATTCACCATTGAGCTGCATCGATATTCCTGAGGCTAGAATACAAGTCTTTGTTATATTTTGTAGTTAATTGCTCACTGATGCTACATTAATGCTTCATGATGAAATCAAAAAGGGGGGCTGAAATATAATCCTTCACAGATAGGAATCAGAGAATTTGGTACATTGCTTTACTGCCACAGTCAATTGTTTTTAATTACACCTGGTTTCCACTGTTGGTTTTGTTGTTGGGCTAAATTTCTGATTAATATACAGTGTACAGAAAATGCTTATAATATTTCTCCACCGAGTTGATATTATATCCAAAGTAAAAACCCTCTATGTTTTCCATTTTTTTTTCATTTGTCTCATGCTATAGCCAACATAGCAAAGGTTTCAGCAGCTGATGTTTGGGCCAAATATAGCATAAGATTCCTAAGTGTTTTTATAGCTGATCATTCTTTCATAAGTTTGACAACAGAAGTTCATTGTTGGACCAACATATGGCCTTTTGCAGATAGCCCCTGCATCAGCATGTGTAATGTGTTACTAAATCTGACAACTTTGCATTATACCCATTTCACATTGAGCATGATACTTTGAAATTTACTCAATGTGCGAATGACACTAATTAATTCTTCTCTATTTTGTTATCATTTGATCAGAAGTAAAAAGTCTGTGGCTGGGATTCAGAAAACTTTACCAGATTGTGCTAAGTGAATCTCCATGACGAGCAGATATACACTGTGTGTGATATAGAAAAACAAGTTCTGCATCATGGGTAGTCCAAGCATTGTGGTTAGGTGTGGTGTATGCTAATGGCTGTATAACGACATGGTTATAAGAAACATCATTAAAACGACCTTCTCCATATATGCTAATGAAGCAAAACCAGATGGCGGTGTGATTCATAAACATATAATGAAGCATAATGGAAATGCTCCCGTAGCATACTTGAACCTGGCCAAATGCTCATGTTCAAATTAAAGAAATCAGTAAATAATGTTAGGGTTTTCCCACCACATTAGTAAATACGTATCTGAAAGAGGCTCTCATTGCTGTTCCTCTACTCATCAGTTCATAGTTTCACACCAGGAGGTGCCAGGTCATTCGATCTCGCTTAATATTTTAAGGACTCCACAACATCAGCATTGTGGTCCTTCTTTTGTGTAGATAGGGACACCACCCAAGACATTGTAGGCATTGCTGGCCTTGTCAGCAGCCCTGCAGGAGTTGTGTAGTACCTATCCCAGTGGATATGAAGCTGTGCATGACTTTACATATATTAGCTACAGGGAACTTTTAGATACCTACTGGGAACACAAGAGGGCTATCTCAGGCATCTCTATTGAGAATACCCTATCATTTTCTCAATGTTATGCTTCAGCATGTGGGGGAGCACATGTGGCTCCCATGTACCCCAGAAGACAGAGCTAACAGCATGTGGGATTTAGATGATATAGCCCATTACACTGAGGTACAGGGGCTTTAAAGTGTACCCAAACTATAATAAAAGTTCCACCTTCTGTACTGGGAAGGAAGTATATGAACTGCAAAGAGTATCACTCTTTGAACTGTAAGATGGTATATAATGCATAGACTCTAAGCGACAATGTGTGTGCAGGCCTCCCAGGTGCTTATCATGACTCCTAGATATGACATTCCTCTGATATTTACCAACAGCATGTAATCTTTCCATAAAACCATCTTGTAGGTGATGTTGAATGTTCCCTTGAAACCAGACTGATGACATCCATAATATGTCCACAAAATCAAACAAAGCATGTGTACAGCCTTGCTCAATTCCAAACAGAAAACTTTATTGAGCATGGGTTTGGGCTACTGAATGCATCTTTCTGCTGTCCGGATTCACCCAGTGATGCCCTGCAAAGTCACACTTTCTCATATGCAAAAATAACGTTAGTGTGTGCAGTGCTACATAATATCAAACTTAGGAAAAAGTTGGAGCAGGGTGAGCACTTGCAGGGGCAGTAATCATCAGCACACCAGGCAGTAGAGGCTGAGTCAGACAAGGAGTCAGTGGAAGAGTCAGCATCAGGGGGTGATCATGCAAGACAGAAACAGGCTCAGAATGCTGTGGCTGTAGCAAAGAGGTGGTCACTTGCTCATAGCTTCAGGACATAGTACACAAGACTAAAGCAGACACAACAGTGAAACTGATACATGAAAAAACAACACCAGGCTAACCTTGCCCATACGTAGGCTGGCCATGCTGTGCATCAAAGACAGGCAACCTTAGTAGTAATGTACAAAGTGCAAGATGCGGTTATCATCATTTGCATAGTTTTGGAAAGGAGCACAGAAGTGGAATTTTTTCACAGGGAAGTATGTGAGCACTGAGGATTATGAAAGCAAAATGTGCAGTTGCTTGCCAAGCCATTTTTTTGGGTAGGGGCTTTAACATAAAACTATTCAAGAAAGGCCAGTGTCAGTGGAAGTGTGTGGTGTACTATGCATTGTGCAAGTGTGAGTGTGGTGTCTGCTTGGCCATAGCCTCAGCAGTACCTGCAGTGCAATGACTCATGCTACTGGACAAGTCCATGGCATACATAGCACAGATTTTAGCATCCTGTACACACCCCAACTGACTCTGCCAGGAGTTGCACTGGAGCTACCATGACCCTAGCTAGATGTTTGTGTGTTGCATGACCAAGAGTGATGTCTGCTATGAGTCATGCTACTGTGGTAATATCCATGAGTATGGAGATGTCCTTTCTTGGGTGTACACACCCCCACATCAGATGCAGCCATGGAAGTACTAGCAGTGCCAGAGCAGAAGCCTGGTAAACCACTGACATTATGGCTACCATCTGTGGAGGTAGCAGTAGACTGTCTTCATGTAGGATCCCTCACCCCAGAAGGTGAGCCAGAGAAGAGCTTGCATGATTAAGTGTTCGCAATTGTTTTCTCCAAACAATCACATATACAGAGCATACACTCCTGTAAGTCATCATGCAAATGCTGCATCACCTTCACTAACTCATCTGCGGCTGTGGTAGTACCAGCTGCCACAATGGCCCTACCTATAGCTGCATTGCTGCCTCTGACACACCAAACTCCGGGGGAAGGCAGTTAACATGTCTCCACACCTGTATGTATGGATCTCACTCTGTTCATAGGTGCTGGATCAAATTCTGACATCTGTCTACTAGAGGCCAGCACACTTTCTTGTTTGATAATATCCCCAAAAACCTGTCCTCTCTTTGGTTTGTTGGTAGTCTGATTCATCATCATCATTATCATCATCGTCATCAACAACCCCCTGTTCCCACTTTCTACATGGTGTCAAAGTGTCATGTCAACTGTCATGTCTCCCTATTCAGTGCCAGTCTCCAACCTTCTTTGACTCTCATGCCTGACTATCACAGGTTTTCTTTCACAAAATTGGTCTACATATTTGCTGGACACCCTTGTTTTCTTTTGCCTTCTTCCTGTCTGTCCCAAATCTTCTTCACTGCTTTTCTGCACGTGTCTGAACCACCATAATCTGTTCACTTTGACGTTTTCTGCAATTACAGCTACTTTGGCTTCTGCTCTTGTGTCCTCATTTTATCTGCCCCACACTGTGCATCCTATTAACCATCTCAAGCACTTCAATCTTTGTCATGCTTAGCTTTCTCAACTGCTCTGCCTTTACTGCCCAGGTGTCTTTACTATACAGTAGTACTGGTTGCACCACTGTTTCATACAGCTTACTTTCAGCTTCTTTTGACATTCTTCTGTCATATACTATGCCTGGCCCTGTGTGTCAGTTGGTTGCAGACCCATTGAGTCTAGCTTTGACCTCCTCATTCAGACCCGCCCCCCCACCACGATACTTGAAGCTGTTAACCTGTTACATTATTTCCTTTCTATCTCAATTTTCAGCTTCTTCTGATTTCTCCCTCTGGTGCCTCGTTCTTTGCTATTGCAACACCTCTCTTATCCTCTTTGTTAGCCAGCCAGTATTCTTTCCTAGCCTGGTCCATCTTTTCTATATACCACTTTTTCCTGCACTCCTTTTTTTTGATGACTTAATAGATTCCAGCATTCCAGCACCAGGTTTCCTTATGTACCTTATTTCCATTCCTGGCTCAGCTGCATATCTGTTCTGCTGTCTTCACACATGCTGTTTTGAGGTGCAGTCATTCTTCACCAACTAAACCCATTTACTCTTCTTCTTGAGGTGATAGGGCCCTGAGTAATTTCTTGAACTACTATGCTTTCTCTCCAGTCAACTTCCAGGTCTTCCGACTGTTCTCTGTTGACCTTAGAGCCTTCTCTGACCACTGCTTCTAGCATATTGTGGCAACCAGTGGCTTATGCAGTGAGCTGTCTGTTTCACTAGGAATTACTTTGTAATCACTGATTCTACCCCAGTGCCTTTTGTTTACGAGGAGGAAATATACCTGAGTTGGACGTTGGCAATTTTTGGATGCGATCTTCTGACTGTTTCTCTTTATGAACTATGTACTGGCAATAATCAAGCAATTTGCCTGGCAGAAGTCTAGAATGGCCTTTCCTTCTTTCCTCCTGTTTCCCCACCCATGTGGGCACAGGTAGTCCTCATATCCTGTTCTGTCTATCCCTATATATGCATTAAGGTCACCCATTATCAACACCAATTCACATTGTCTTGCTTTATCTAGCAGGTTATTCAACTGCTGTCTGAATGTACTCTTTTTCCTCACTATCACAACCCTGCTGTGGAGTATAGTATAGTATAGTATAGTATAGTATAGTATTTTTTTCATACATTCCTTATCTTTTGCAGTCCTACTGTGCAAAGTAGGTCACTAAGAGCATCATGGATGCCCATTTACAAATAATGAAAGCTAGCATGACTCATTATGCAGCAAAGAGCTAGACTGCCATACTTCATATCTCCAACTGCTTAGTACAATCACTATCAAGTATTACGTATTTTGGTCTTGGTCAGCACTAGCCATGCACAGGAGCTGAGTGTTTACTAATGCATTCTACGGGCACCTACAAGAATGCATGGATCGTGCCATCCCAAGCAAAACCAAGACTCACTCCTCCAAGAAAACGATCCCAGTCTGGTAGGTTCCTGCCATAAACAAGCTATACAATAGAAGGAGGAAACTAGTACAGAAAAGAGTAAAACCCCATGAAGGGAAGACATCCCTGATCAGTATCAGCAAGAAACTAAGATCCTTCATAAAATCATCCAAGGCGAGATTCAAAAGAAAAATTGCCAAGGACTCCAAAGATAACCACAAGGCATTCTTTAGCTATGTAAAGAATCTAAGTGGCAATGCTTAGATCTGCTCAGAGTTAGTGCAGAATGGCACAAAATACACTGAACCAACCGATATTGCCAACATCCTGGCAGACAGGTTCAGTGCAAACTTCACCTCCCTCTTACCCCCAAAAGGGCCGATAACCATACCAGAAGAATGTAGAGTCCCTGAAATCACAGACACTCACATTAAAACAGCCCTATCCAAAGCCAAAAACACAGCATCAGTGGGACCAGACGGTGTCCCAGGCTGCGTCCTACATGAACTCAAAGATGAACTAACCCCTCACCTAAACACAATGTTCAAACTCCGCCTCTCCACAGGCTACGTACCCATAGAGTGGTGCACAGCAACAGTTATTCTGCTCCACAAAGGTGGAGCCACAACAGACCCCTGGAACTATCACCCTATAAGCCTGTCTAGCTTGGTCTGCAAGGCTATGGAGCACATCATCATGGAACTCATTAACAGAGACATTGGGAACCTCCAAACACTGGACCCTACCCAGTTCAGCTTTGATAAGGGCAGATCATGCCTCCTAAACCTGGTGGACTTCTTTGAAACAGTTACCAAGGCTATAGATGAGGGAAAGGTGTTAAGCACAGCCTACCTAGACCTTGCAAAGACCTTCGACACCATTCCACATTCTGGTATTATATACAAGCTCACCAGCCTGAACATAAACCACTACGTCACAAGGTGGGTTGCCATCTGGCTCACGGATAGAACCCATGTGGTGAGAGTTGCGGGAGCTAGGTCCAACAATAAACCGGTTACAAGTGGCATTCCCCAGGGCTCAGTCCTAGGACCCCTCCTGTTCGGCATAAACTTCTTAGAGATACAGGCAAGCACAGGAGGACTACGGCTGACCAAGTTCGCAGATGACTGAAAATTAGGGGCTATAATTCTCTCTCTCTGGCTGACACAGGCATCCTCCAAAAGGGTCTCACTGAGATGGATACATGGTGTCAAAATCATGGCCTCAAGCTAAATTCCAAAAAGTGCATAGTCATCCCCTTTGGAAAAAATAAAGTATCCACAAACTACCACATAGGTGGTAGTCCCCTAAATACCGAAGATGTAATAAGAGATCTGGGGACCCAAGTAGATAGTAATTTCACCTTTGATAATCACATTGCCAAAGTGGTTAGAAAATCCTTCTATTTGGACCACCTAATCACAAAAGGGTTTGCATCCAGATCCAAAAAGGTCATTGTGTCCCTCTACTCATCACTCATCAGACCCATCATAGAGTACAATGCCCCATTTGGGATGTACCTTACAAGACACCTGCAACAGCTGGAAAGACCACAGAAGTACCTCACCGAGAGGAGCACTGGCCTCAAGCAGATGCCCTATGCAGCTCGACTGAAGAAACTCTAGCTGTACTCGGTTGCATACTGCCTACTCAGAGGCGATCTCTGCCTGACATACAAGGCCATGTCCAACCCAGAAATGATGGACATGCTCCACCTAAAGAAAACCTTATCCCCTCGAGCCACATGCTCTAGGGATCTAAACCTCACCACAACAATAAGTAGGATGTGCTGGAGGGACAGATTCCTGTCCCAGAGACTTCCCATGCTTTGGAACAAGATTCCAATCTACATTAGCAGAGCTCCTCACTAACACTCTTCAAAAGAAACCTTGATGAGTGGATGGGAAACAGAAAGTTTACCCCGGGGAACACTTCAGTGGCTCTACTGGACAGAGGCACAGGAAACTAATCTAAGGGGGTGACGAAAGCCAACACATTCTGGCTAGGCTTATAAATGCCTTCGGGCACATAGCCTAGTACCTACCTATGAACCTATGAACATATATAATATATGCTACAACTGTCAAGATTTGAGGTCTTCCCATTGGGAAGTACTACAATAACATGTATGCCTGTAGATGACAGATTACAACACAAAGGTGGTGTCCTGAGGAGTTGTTATTGACTCTAGTGGTGTCCTGAGGAGTTGTTATTGATGTTCACATTCTTTCATTCTGCAAATGTGTGAACCCCAACTGCTGTGTGTGTGTGTGTGCCTGAAGCCATTTCTCTCACTGAATATATTTGTACTTTTTTCTTCCCCTCCTGTGTATTTGTTGTTTTACATTTATATCTTCAATTAGTTGACATTTATATGCCGTGGCATCACGACCAGACCCATGCTACCATCCAGTCTTGTGTCACCACTGCCGGTGGCTACTACATCTATGCCAGCAGTATAACAGCATCTAGTGTCCCCAACTACCACACTCACCTCTACTCCTGAAACACAACTGTCTTGCCACTGTGTGTCTGATGCCCACTTCTCCATTAGCTTCCATATCACTGATTGTGCCAACACCTCCCTTCACAGTTTTATCCATGTTCTATGTTTATTTGTGTGAATCTAGTACCTATTCTAGTCTTATAGCTTCATCTTAATTCATTTCCTATGTCCCACAAATTAGCTACTCTGTGTATATTTATCATTCACATAAGCCTCATGACTTTGTATGGCTACAGATACTCTTTCTCTAGCTGTGCAAGATCCCACAGAGCACTGTTGAGGCTGGCACGTGTGCTTGACAGATGAGCCTTCCTGCTTCTGTGCAGCCACACAGTGGTCCTAATGAGCTGCTTGTTGTGCACACTCACCTGGTGGCATTCAATGTTAATGATCAGCAAGGCTCATCATGCAATCATAATAAACAGAGGAAGGCTGACCCGGATGGCAAAATCCCAGTGTACATGTTTCTCCAAAAAAAAAAAAATATATATATATATATATATATATATATATATATAGCCATTTGATCGACTTTTATTTGGTCGACAGTTTATTTGGTCGACAAGCAGTTT
The DNA here is from genome assembly GCF_019279795.1 of Protopterus annectens. Lineage (NCBI taxonomy): Eukaryota > Metazoa > Chordata > Ceratodontiformes > Protopteridae > Protopterus > Protopterus annectens. The sequence goes on along the minus strand of NC_056729.1, from coordinate 172,879,972 downwards.
TATGTGCCCCCCACACCCCCCCCCCCTAACTATATATATCAACTTCAGGGTTGCACAACATTGGGGAGGGGGGAAAATCTGCCTTTCGACCAAATGAATTGTTCACCAAATAAAAGTCGATCAAATGGCTTGTCGACCATCTCAGGTAGACCCATATATATATATATATATATATATATATATATATATATATATATATATATATATGGGTCTAGGACATTTCACCAAAAGCATATTTCACCTAAACACAAATCACTGAACACAAATCACTGAAAGCACAATTCACCTACTAATTAGTAGGGGGGTGTAGGGGCACTGCCCTCCACATATTTTAAGTATATGTCATGTTTGGAAAAGAGTAATATATTGCAATTGCAAGTATCTATGTATGTAGTTCAAAATATTTAATATATGTGGGGGGCTCCCCCACTATAAATACTAACTCAAGGGTCGCACTATAGTGGGGACAAGGCCATCTACAACTTTTGGTGAAATGTGTTTCGGTGAATTGAGTTTTAGGTGAATTGTGCTTTCAGTGAAATATATATATATAGTATATATATATATATATATATATATATATATATATATATATATATATATATATATATATCTTCTTCTCTTTCGGCTGTTCCCGTTAGGGGTTGCCACAGTGGAACATCTGTTTTCATTTCTTCCTGTCCTCTGCATATTGCTCTGTCACACCAACCGCCTGCATGTCCTCTCTCAACACGTCCATAAACCTTATCTTAGGCCTTCCTCTTTTCCTCTTAAACAGCAGCTCCATCCTTAGCATCCTTTTTCCCAATATACCCATCATCACTCCTCAGCACATGTCCAAACCAACGTAATCTCACCTCTCTGACTTTGTCTCAAAACTGTCCAACCTGAGCTGACCCTCTAAAATACTGATTCCTAATCCTGTCCATCCTTGTCACACCCAGTGTAAATCTTAACATCTTTAACTCTGCCACTTCCAGCTCTGACTTCTGTCTTTTTGTCAACGCCACTGTCTCCAATCCATATAACATAGCTGGTCTCACTACCCGCTTGTAGACCTTCCCTTTCACTCTTACTGGTACCTGTTTGTCACAAATCACTCCTGACACTCTTCTCCACCCATTCCACCCTGCTTGTACTCTCTTCTTCACCTCTCTTCCACACTCACCATTACTCTGAACTGTTGATCCCAAGTACTTAAACTCATCCACCTTCGCCAAATAACTCCCTGCATCCTCACCATTCCTCTATCCTCCCTCTCATTCACACACACATATTGTGTCTTAGTCCTGCTGACCTTCATTCCTCTTCTCTCTAGAGCATATCTCCACCTCTCCAGGGTCTCCTTAACCTGGTCGCTACTCTCACTGCAGATCACAATGTCATCTGCAAACAGCATAGTCCATGGGGCCTCCTGTCTGATCTCGTCTGTCAACCTGTCCATCACCATTGCAAATAAGAAAAGGCTCAGAGCTGATCCTTGATGTAATTCCACCTCCACCTTAAACGGATCTATCACTCCCAGTGCAGACTTTACCACTGTCACACTACCCTCATACATATCCTGTACAACTCTTACATACTTCTGTGCCACTCCTGACTTCCTCATACAATACCACAGCTCCTCTCTAGGCACCCTATCATATGCTTTCTCCAAGTCCACAAAGACACAATGCAACTCCTTCTGACCTTCCCTATATTTCTCCATCAACAGTCTCAGAGCAAACATCGCATCTGCAGTGCTCTTTCCTGGCATGAAACCATACTGCTGATTGCTAATCATCACCTCCCTTCTTAACCTAGCTTCCACTACTCTTTCTCATAACTTCAAGCTGTTACTGATCAGTTTTATCCCTCTGTAGTTACTACAACTCTGCACATCCCCCTTATTCTTAAAAATTGGCACTAAAACACTTTTTCTCCACTCCTAAGACATACTCTGACTTTCCTAGATTTCAGTAAACAATCTGGTTAAGAACTCCACTGCCATTTCTCCTAAGCACCTCCATGCTTCCACTGGTATGTCATCTGGACCAACAGCCTTTCCATTCTTCATCCTCTTCATAGCTGTCCATACTTCCTCCTTGCTAATCTGTTTCAATTCCTGATTCACTATCCCCACATCATCCAACCTTCTCTCTCTCTCATTCTCTTCATTCATCAGCCCCTCAAAGTACTCTTTCCATCTGCTCAACACACTTCCTCACTTGTGAGTATGTTTCCCTCACTATCCCTCTGTGTAGCTAATTGGTACAGGTCCTTTTCTCCCTCTTTAGTGTCCAACCTTTCATACAACTCTCCATATGACTTATCCTTAGCCTTCACCACCTCTCTCTTTGCCATGCTCCTCATCTGCTTATACTCCTGTCTACTTTCTTCATCTCTCTGACAATCCCACTTCTTCTTCACCAGCCTCTTCCTCTGTACACTCTCCTGTACTTCCTCATTCCACTGCCAGGTCTCCTTATCCTCCTTCCTCTGTCCAGATGTCACTCCAAGCACCTTTCTAGCTGTCTCCCTTATCATCTCTGGTGTAGTTACCCAGCTATTCGGTAACTCTTCATTGCCCCCCAGTGCTTGTTTTAACTCTTCCCTGAACTACACCTCACAATAACACTTTTTCAACTTCCACCATTTGATCCTTGGCACTGTTCTCACACTTGTGCTCCTCTTCTTTATCACCAACATCATCCTACAGACCACCATTCTATGCTGCCTAACTACACTTTCTCCTGTCATCACTTTACAATCTCCAATCTTCTTCAGACTGGCCCTCCTGTATAGGATATAATCCATCTGTGTGCATCTTCCTCCACTCTTGTATGTCACCCTGTGCTCCTCACTCTTCTTAAAATACATATTTACCACAGCCATGTCCATCCTTTTCACAAAATCCACTACCATCTGACCTTCTGCATTCCTCTTCTTAACACCATACCTGCCCATCACTTCCTCATCCTCTCTGTTCTCTTCACTAACATGCCCATTGAAATCCATTCTAATCACCAGTCTCTCACCCTTGTGTACACACCACCACTTCATCCAACTCATTTCAAAATTTTTCTTTCTCATCCATCGCACACCCAACTTGCGGAGCATATGCACTAACAACATTCTTCATTACACCATCAATTTCCAGCTTCATAAACATCACACTATCCGACACTCTTTTCACCTCCAAAACACTCTTGGCATACTGTTCCTTCAGGATAATCCCTACCCCATTTCTCCTCCCATTCACACCATGATAGAACAATTTGAACCCACCTCCTATACTCCTGGCCTTACTCCCCTTTCATCTGGTCTCTTGCACACATAATATATCAACCTTCCTTTTCTCCATCATATCAGCCAGCTCTCTCCCTATACCAGTCATACTACCAACATTCAAAGTTCCTACCATCACTACTACACTCCATAACCTTCCTCCTCTCTTTTTGATTTCAGGCATGCCTTCCTCCTCTTCTTCTCATTCTCCTCCTTTGGCCAACAGTAGCCCAATTTCTTGTATGTGTGTGTGTGTGTGTGTGTGTGTGTGTGTGTGTGTGTGTGTGTGTGTGTGTGTGTGTGTTCATTTGTAACTTGGCTTGACTATAATGCCATGCTTTCAAGCGTCTAAAGCTACTGAAGTGAATTGAAAGGTAAGCACTAAAAGCCCTAAGGTTAGAACAGCAACCTTAGGTTTGCTTAGTAGAAACACACTTTGCTGTTATTTCCTGAAACTTTTCTAATGAAATCTCAAAGGCGCAGACATGGATTTACAAAGACAGAACCCACTGTCTTTTGTTTATCTGATTTTCTGCCACTCCAATTTACATTATAGTAATTTTTCTCTGTGGGTGCTGTTCTGAGCTACTGATCAGTATACCAAGTATTCTAATGGTGAATAATATATATTTACCTATTTGTGATTATATTTCAAGTAAAAATCCTCTATTCTATATTGCACCAGATATTTTTTCTCATTTGAAAGATTACTTAGATATTAAATGTCTGAGCAGCTAATGCATTTGGGTCAAATTCATCATAGTAGTGCACTGAAACCCCTAAGGGTAGAATAAGAGTCTTCATTTTTTTGATCTGATAATCATGTTGCTATTCTGAAAGGTTCATAATGAAATCCAAAAGGATGACTGAGTTATAACACAAAGTACTTTTACATATAGATTCTAGATCAGTGTATGTAGCAGTGTTCACTGTCATAGTCTAACATTTTACATTATACTCAGTTTGCTTTTGGGTGTACAAATGTCTACTCACTGAGCAGAATGAACGAGTGGCATATAATGCTTCTTTACTGAATTATCAATAGAAAAGAATAACCCCCTATATATTTCACAAAGAACAAGGTTTGCATTTGTAACATGCATTAGTTACAATGTCATTGTTTCAAGTAGCTAAAGCTGTTGGGTCAAATTTAGAAGTAGGTTGCACTGGAGGCTGTGAGGAGAGAATAGCTGAACATCCTGTTATTAAGTCAGGACCAAATAGCTTTAGTTTATATGCCTTTACTGCCACAGTGTGAAATTTTATATTATACTTGGTTATCATTGTGGGTATTGTGCTGAACTTCTACTGGCCTAAATCATATATTTTCTAAGTAAAACTCTGACATTTTACCAGATTTTTTTTCATTTGCAATATGCAGTAGTTAACATGCTAAATGTTTCAGTAATCAATGCAGTTGACTCAGATTCAGAAATGATGCAAGCTAGCACTACTTGTTATATTTATTTAACATTTGTTAACTGGGAAAGTCCAACTTGGAACAAAGCTAAGTTTCAATGGAGGCCCAAGGAGAAAGGCTCCAGATGCATGTCTTTGTAAAGTGGAAGGAAACCAGAGCAAACTCACACAAATCAGGGAGGACATGCATACTCCACACAGAAGGCTCCCTAGCTGAAAATCAAACCAGAGAACCTCTTGCTGTGAGGTGACAGTGCTACCACTGCGCCACTGTGCTGTATATAGCAAAGACATAGTCAGTAAAAAGAGTCATTATTTGTTAATGAGATCTTGTTGTTACTCCTTGAAAATTTCATAATTAAATATCAAAGGTAGACTGAGATATGGGCTTTTATAGATAGGGGTGCAGATTCCCTAACCCCTGCACGAGCAGCTAAAACCATGTGTGCACTGATTTCTATTTAGTAAGCAGCTCCACATGTTGTGTAGAGCTGCACAAGCACAGTAAACATTATGGTATGCTAATTACAGCATAAGCAGCTAAATTGTATGGTAATCAGCAAATCCAAGATGGAGTAGGTATTCAACAGACTATAAAGCAACTGTGTTGACTCAGTGCTGGTTTTCCCTGTGAATTCCAAAAGCTACTGGAATAAAGCCACTGAAATGAGTATACACAGAAAGAATGTTCAGAGCAGCTGTTGTTTTAATTCATGTGTATTTACAACAGGCTGAAGTCTACGCTGCTGCTACTGTTGCTAATAGACCACAGGCAAGAAAGAGAAGAGTTTTAAGACCCCCATTTAACTTATAACAATCTGCATTAGGTGGAAATTGTAGAGCTCTACAGGGTGGATAGAGACACAGTACAGCAACTCTGCAAACTATATCATCCTTAATTCAAACAAAGGGAAAACAGAGGGGAACCAATACTGGTAGAGACAAAGGTATGTGTAGCACTTAGAATTTTAGCTACAGAAAACTTTCAGAGACCAACAGGGGACATGCTGGGGGTGTTACAGTTATCAGCATCCAGGATCCTCCATCACTTCCTGAATGCTATGCTACAACATGCCAGTGACCACATATATTTTCTCCATACACCTGAAGTCATGGCCACAAATATGCAGGAGTTCTACCCTGTAGCACACAACTCTATAGTACTGTGTGCGATAGATTGTACACATACAGAAATCAAAGCATCACCCGGGGAACAGGGAAGGGACTACATACATGGAAAGGGCCTCCACTACTTTAACTGCCAAGTTGTGTGTAACGCTAAGGGAATCACCTTGAATGTGTGTGCTGACAACCCAGGCAGTTACCACTACTCACATATCTGCACAACTCCCAACAATATTATATGTTCAGTAGGGGTGATGTCCCACAGGGTTATTTACTGGGGGATGCAGGTTATGCATTGGAACCATGACTGATGACGTCCATGAGAAATGCACATGCACCCACTGAAGAACATCATAAAGAGGCACATGCTCAAACCAGAAATATCACAGAGCATGTGTTTGGGATGGTGACGTCATGGTTCCAGTGCCTAGTTACATCTGGGGGAGCCCTGCAGTACAATCCATGTACATGTACTGAAAGCTTCACCATCTGTGCCATGCTTCACAACATCATTCTGAGAAAACAGCTTCAGCAGGATCACCAAGGGGAAGGGCATATATCCCACCATCAATGGCAAGGTCACCACAGCCACATGCAGATGAAGATTAAGAGGGGGAACTGGCAGCTGCTGTGGGTGTATGCACATGTAGGCATGCTCAATATGTCTTTGCATTGCCTAAGAGGTAATGCATAGCACACTCACTTGCCACCTAAGGAGCTAAAATCTTCATCCTATGCACATACGTATAGCAATATTAGTGCAGGGCAATGCTCACAAGTTTTACCTACCCATGTAATGGCTGTGTACTCCTAGCAGTAGATGGACTCAGTCCTGAACTAAAATTGTAGCAACTGCTGGATTTACAAGGTAAGTATTGAACCTGGAATAAAACGAAATATGGTTAATAATACAAATGAATGCCAAAGCTTGAATATTGTTACTTGGTAATGTAAGTAAGTACAAAGTGGTTTATTTTTACAGCAATGACTTCAGTATGTGACAGCAGTGACTTATATGGATACCTGTGTCCTCTATCAAGTAATAGGCCTCAGGTATGAAAGATTCACACATTCATACCTCTCAAAATAATGATGGTCTCCAAATGATCTCAGTTTGGCATCATACTTTTGTACTGGAAAATCATTAAAGAGAGAAGCTAGAAATTAACGACCCACGTTTCAGTTTCTGACTTCATATCCCTAAGAAAAAAATCTCAAAAACACTGATGCAAAAACTGTTTGATTTTATCAATTGTCTCTAACTGTGTAAGACCAAGATAGTTAAAATGTCTCCCTATATTTCAGCCTTTTTCCCACTTTTTTATGGCTTGGTCCACCTTTTTTGCTGTAAGAGTGTGGAAGATGTAAACTACCTATAAGAAAGCAGTGCAATTAGCAAAACATCATTACAAACACACATACTCTATGCACTAAGTCAGCTATGTACCAGGAGCATCAGACACAAAGCTTATGTACCCCTGTACCCAAAAGACAGAAAACAAGGATGTGGCACAGTTATCATCACTTGCACATAGTGTTGTTGGGGGGGGTGAAGAAAGCCTAGGCTGACACAAAAGGCAAGTGAGTGTGTGTGTGAGTAAGAAAGAGAAACAGGCAGAAATCTGAATAAAGTATCAAATGACCATCAAGATAGAATGAGGTTTAAACCTTATGAATGAACCGTGTAACTGTTGTGTGTGTATGTCTGTATAGGTGCTCCAGTTGAAATTAATGTGTGAGCATCTGCAAGAAAACAGCCAAGCTGTGTGCTAGCTCTACATCTTAGCATATCAGACAGGTGTGAACTGTACATGGTAGAGGTAGCAGTTCTTATCATCATACCCAAACACAAGTACTGGCTTTGCCAGGAGTTGTACTGGCATGTCCACAGCCATGATACATTGCTGCAACCTGAATGTGACTGATATCTGCTGGATGAGCTGTCCTCATGAGTATGCCCAGGACCATGATCCCCATAGCCTGCCTCATCTGGGTGTGGACATCTCAACCACTTATGGAGCAGTGGAAGTAGTGCCACTGTGGCAGCATGATTGGGCATGGCCACATTGGCTAACATCAAATGATGTGGCTGACTTACACCTATGTGGATGCCATCCCCCTCCAAGCAGACGTTCCATCACAGACACCTCCCATTCCAACATGTCATTCATTTGAGGCATTGAATCTGCAACACTGTAGAAGCAGTCACACATGTCAGCCTGTGCCACATCTACAACCCTAAGCATTTCTTTGGAGGCCCTACTGGAACATATCTGCACCTCCATGACAGCCTTAAATATATCTCAAGTTGCACAGAAAGACACACCTCGATCAGGTGGAGTATGGACAGGAAGCCTTTTCTGAGCACCCCTACCAACCCTCCTGCATGGCACCTCACTCATTCTTTGGCTACAGCCAGAGTCAACAGGCACTAAAGCCACAGTAACCATACTACCCTGATCGCATGTCTCATTGTCCACCTGCCCAATATGGGAGGGCTCTACCCTGAGCACATGTCTCATCCTCCACCTGCCCAATATGGGAGGGCTCAATGGAATGGGGTGGCATAGTCCTACTGGCTGTGCCCAATGGAATTACAGGAAATGGCTGAATGTCAAGATCAGTGTCAGATTTAACCTCTGCACCTCTGACTGTGCCTCTGCTTAGCCATCACCATCATCAGAGTCTGCCAATACTCTGACATCAGGTGGTAAGAGTTCTACACTACCACTGTCAAGATCACCTGTGATAATAAACAACAAACACAGGAAAGAAATTAATACCTACACTACTACAGTTCAATATATGCTAACAAACTAACAGTGGTGCCACTATTACAGACAGTATAGCAATACACTGACACCCATATCATACATATGGCTAAATAAATATTTCTGTAAATTGCTCATCAGTACTGAAATAAAAATGTTTGGCTTACCATTCCTAGGAAGGGTGGTCCTGGAAGACATTAATCAAAAGGTAAGGACATCATAATCAAAATTAACAGTAACACGGGGGGTAAAAAAGTTTTGGCCCTTTATATGTCCATTAACAAGACATGTAACAGAAACTTGGATGACACATCCAACCAAAGACCATGTGTAATGAACCAGAATGTGTTGTTAACTGTATCAATCCTTATGACTACTCTACTCCCCAAACATTGGTAAACAAACCTAAGTATTGTTGTCAATACTTTACTATACAAGAAAAATTTCACAACTGACAAAAGTTAAGCCTACCTGGAAGCTCATCCTGGGACATACTTGTCCTCCCTGAAACAGCAGCACCAACATCAATCACATGCTGTTGTGAACTTCCCACTGACTTCTCTGGATCACTGACAGTGGAGAGGAACTCTTCATTCGGTGTCAGAGGTGGCTCTGTTAAAGCCCCCTCCAGTAGCCATCAGTCCACAGGCCACTGTAGTTGCTCTCCTCCAGGCTGATGAAATCATATGATTGGCCCTACGACACATCTGACCGTATGTCCTGCTGTGGCCCCCAACAGCATTCATATCTTCCACTATCGGCAGCCAAATTTGCATTCTTCTAGCCATATCCCCACAGCCACTCTCAAGCAGAAAGCCACCATATCACTACCTAAAGGCTTGTACAATTACATCATTCTCAGGGTCGCTGAAAGGGAGTTTGTGGGGATTGGGATACTTTGGTGCCATAGTCCTACAGAAAAGAAAGATAATACACATAAACAAAAGTCTTGCTTAGATATAACACATAAGGAAGTAGTTTTTCAATATTACCAACTGGAGAAAAAAAAATCATATACATTAAAATATAAAAAAGGCTTTATGTGGTTTTAACATATCACACTGAGACACAAAGCAAGGTTGGATCCAAAACTAGGGGAGTAACAACAGCAAAGCAAACCTCTGTAGAAATAATTTTCTATGTGCCAACACATACATGAAACATGACTCCCTACCTCCAAATAATGAGCAAATTACATTTTGCTACCAAACAAAGAATTAGAGCTTTCAATGAATCGCCATAACTGATATCAAAGAAACTGTCCCAAAATCATGTGTACACATTTACCACAGAACATTAATTTTGATACAATTGACAGTCACTTGTACCTGTGTCCAACACTCCCTTAAAGGTTTCTATGGGCCATTCTAGAATTCTAACCCCCCTGTGTCATTGACAATATAAGACATTTACATTTCATGGAAATAAAAATAGATGGGTGTATAGAAAAACAATTGTAATGTTAACAATTGCGATTAAAGTTAATAAGGCTGTACATCTGTGAAAGTAACATGACCTGACCAAAATGCCTATACCCATCAGTAAATGTCTAAGAAGTGCATACAGGTAAGAGTAACATTTGCTAATGCATATGTAAAAATATTTTTTTCTAACTGACATCTGAGCATGTCCAGTATCTAACTTAAAAATGCAATCATATCTTATCAAGATCAGTAGTCTTCTTTGCAGATAAATCCAAAGTAATAGCAATCTTCAACTGTGTTATCCACATAAACAAGTCTACTCACCTTCAGGTTTCCAAGCTACACTGTTACCTTTTAATTAGAATTGCTGAATCCCAAATTCTTGGCTCCATGTAACAGATGTAAACATAGTGCAAGCACTCCCTCACTGTTTATTGCTGATGATTGCAATTGTGAATGATTACTGATAGGAAGAAGGAAAACACAACAGCAATTCAGATTCCCTTACCTCCAGTGTGTGTGTCAGACAAGTTAGGGTTACAAAGTGTAGAAGTAATCTTATCAATGTTTTAAAAGTAAGTAAGCATCACACATTTCCCAATTTTTGTTCAGTAGCATCCAACCACCCTTGCATTGGCTGAAAACTGTATATTAGTATTCTCTGATATTTTAAGGACAATGAGACAAAATGCTGTAGAGACTGCATGTCTCAGATTACTGCTCAGAATAGAGAAGATTGCACACCATACAGAGATAAGACAGAGCTGCAGTTCTCCAAACAATAGCCAGAAATGGTTGCGTGATCACCCATTGCACTACATCTGAAATTAATACATGAACAAAGAAACCAGAAGTGTACAAGTGCCATACGTCTTGTTGATATTGTGGATGATTTTGAACTTGCTTGTATGCATAATACTTATATTATCTGCTGAATAGCTGTTTCTATGGCAAAAAGGGATAAAACACCCTTACACTGTGTTTTGAAGGTTCATTGGTGTGAGAGTTCAAATCCAGACTTGTGTAAAAAAAATCTTCCATATGTACTAACATATATTTTGTAGTGTTGTTTATTTTATAGATTTCTTTTTTATTTTGTTTTGTTTTAATGCTAGTATTTGTGTGGTGTGCAGCTTAGCACAAACATAGGAAATGGATAAACAAAATAAAGGTCATGTAATGTTCTTCTTTGTTAATCAATATATCAACAACACGTGTGAATCACCTTTGTGTGTAGTACATCTGCTAAATATGTTGAACCACCCATCATATACTATGTGTATATCAGGTCTGGTCCCACTTTTGTTTTTTAAATATGACACCTAAAAACACTGATCACAAGGCTAAAACAAATTTAGCCTTGCTTATCTCATTTGCGAGACATAACTAATGACCCACACAGGAAGCAGACACATGCAGACAAGATATAGACATTCTAAATTTCAAAAAGGATACATTGTTGCAATTTTTGTTTTCCATTGAGCAAACTTGCTAAGGAGATTTGCTTAGTGGTTAACACACAGAAGTTAATAATGAATATGGAAATATCCAGTTGTTATTTAACTAGTCCTGTGGCAGCAAGTATAAGTGTAGGTCTGTAATACAGATGGTTCTGGATTCTATACAGGAAATTCAACATATTTTTACTGTTGTTATAGTTCAGTTTACAGTAATAAACAGGAAAATATCCAAATGTTATTTCAATATTTCTGTGGCAACAGTTGTAAGTATAGGAGTGCCATACACATGGTTCTGGGTTCTAATACAGGAAATTCCAGACATTTTTACTCTTGCTCCATTTCACTTCATATTAAATATCACTTGTAATAATGTAAACATAATTCTAAATAACAATAACTATGCATAGCAGTGGAGCTCATATGAATTACATGTATGAGGGATAAGATACCCTTACAATGTTTTGAAGATTCAGATGTATGACTGAGGGTATAATGACTGATACATTCCTGTAATCATAATTGTGTTCTTTGGCCTTGGATGACTTTTTGACTTCAATAATAGTCATAAACACAGGGATGTATAAACCAGGACCTTGTCAGGTCACACACACACATACATGGTTAACCCCTCAGTCTGTTATGTGTATTTATATATAAATAATGAGTATGTCTGAGAAGCACTTCTTCTGTGGAAAGAATGAAGAATCACCAGTGTGGAAGAAAATGTTTTGTCTCTTATACATAGTTAGAATACCATATTATAAAAATTAATTTTATTAATGTGTAAAGCCCTCCAAAAAATGTGTCAGGCCATAAAAGTTATGCCCCCGGTACAAGTATGCAAAGATAAATCACCTAACAGTTCCAGCAGCAGACAACCCACAAACTAATGCCAAGTGTCAGATTAACTTTCCAGTTTCCAAAACTGATTTCCTCTCTGTTTGGCACTATTGCTCTCTGTTTAACATTGTACAATTGTGGTCGGCATCTTTGCTCAAGTTTGTGCACCACCTGTAAATGTAATAACATGCATTGGTTGGAAATCATTATTTGCCATTGCTGTGTTTTCTGATTAAACATGTCTGTGTTAGAAGGGAAGGTGCCCAAATTAGAGTACAGAGGTAGGGTGTTCAGGAGTACAGAATATTTGTTGGACTCTTTGTAAAGTGACACAGCCAAAGGCTTTTGCAGGGAGTCTATACCAGCTCTCAGTATAAAACTGAGGCTTGGACTAGTATGGCCAAGGCTGTATCCAGTGCAAATGGCATTCCATGCACTGGAAAACAATGTAAGCACCACTTTAATGACCTAAAAAGGCACAAAAGGAATACACTCAACCAGTGACTGGATGAATTCAGAACTAGCAACATTCCACAGTTGTGTAAGTATACTAATAAAGAGAATTTATAATAGATGATAAGCTAAATATAAGCAAGCTAATGTGCATAATGCTCTTCTACTTTCTTCTTGTTTTTTACAAAGTTAATGCAGAAATCATTGCAAATAGGGAAGCCCATGCTGAGTGTCTAGAGACACTGAGGGAAGCAAGGGGTATGTATACAGCACAAGAGAAGAATTATTGTAGATTTTAAATTAAAAACATTTTTTCTTTTCTATGCAGTTGTAGCAAAGTAAGCATGTATATCCTAAATGTTTCATTCTGTAGCACAAGCCAACTTTAGGAGACAAGTAGTCAGATGATGTGGGTTCAAATTCCACAAGTAGCAATTATAAAATAATGCAATCCTTTAAATTATTTCATTAATTGAATTCTATACAAGTGGCATAAACACCCTGCTGTTAATTTTAATCTGTACACTTGGACCAAACATATGTGTACTATCTGCACATTGCAAGAATTAATTTGAGCAATCCATAATTATAGTTTGTAGTTCTTAGAAAGTATACTTAAATGTAAACTTTCAGATAAAATAGCTATATTACTGTGATAATGCATTGAATGTCACATCTGATGGAACTAATTTTATTTCTTTTTCTCTCACTCCATCCCTTATATATGTTTTTCTATATGTTGTCAAAATGTTTCTTTGTCATCCATCTCTAACAAATCACAAAGTGCTTTACAGCACAAGGAGGTAGGCCAACCCCAGTAACTCAGACTGTCCCCATTCCACTGGCTCCAGCACCGATGCCCAGCATATATGAAATCCAAACTGACAGTACTGATTCTGCTGCCTCTGCACCACCTGCTCCCTCAGGTAGCACTACCCAGGCACCTGGGGCTATGGTGCCCTTCAGGGGTACTGGTGGAGGTGAGGATTTTATTACCTGCCAGGAGATGCCAGGCTTGGTGTATAGGGTTATGCACAGCACCACTGATGCATACCTACACAGACTGGAGATGCTGTTCTCCCTAATGGTCTGTAGGAGGAGGAGATGCCAAGCACTCCATCAGCCAGTGGAGTAATAGGATGGTGATGACAGTCCTGTGCATGAGGTCTAGATTCACACTGTCTCCATGTTTGATGGGCAAGGGCTTCTGTTATCCCTTCTTTACCCCAATCATGGTGTCTCCTAAATATTTGTGTCCCTCACAGTCCCTGTGTCTTGTCTTGTTTGTCCTGTTTGCATTGTTTCCTCACCTACCATAGTTACCTGACCTAGAAATACCTATATCCCTTACCCAACATTCATCTCCTACTGAATTTAATAAACAAATTAACAAACAAAAAGGGCAACTGTCCCAAAAAAAAATCATCTCATACACAGCTCTCCTCTTCACACACGTGTCTTCTTGACACACTTAATTCAATCTAATTGGCTATACAACATGATTGCATTGTTGTCACCCCTCTTTGTTGATGTGACAGTCCAAATTCAGCTTATATTCTGTACCATAATTTCATGTTACAGTGTTGAAGAAGTCAATAGGTGAGATTCTATACTATCTCTCTCCTGCAAATTCCTATATTGCTTTCCTTTTGTTCTTCCCCTGCTTGCCCCCATTTCACCACTTTCCTTTCTACCCCATTTTAGCACCTTTAATCTGGTCAAAAAATAGAATCACACGTAACACACATAAGCAACAAAGAAAGCAATGGAGCCCTTCACTTTTTGGCCTCTGTGTTTGTGTAGAGCTGGCATTGTGCACCACTGCCAAGTGATGTTGAACGTCTATTCCCTCTACCTCTACGCAATGCTGCTTAAACACACTGTGCGAAGGTAACACACAATAACAGACAGCAAATGCAGTAAAAATAATTATTTCATTGCATTATCACTACTTATTTAAAACTATTACATACACTTGGATTTGAACCCTATATCATCTGTGCTCCAAAAGAAATGTGTCAATGCATTTACACCTGCTACCACAGAGTCATCTAAGCAGCATACACTCAGTACTCACAACCTTCATAATGTTATCAATGTGGCTTGCATTTGTTCACCACTTAGCTACAAGCAAACAGGGAAAGCAGTAAAAATGTTTATCTTACATGTGCAAACACTTTGCCATCCGTCGTGCAACCCTGCTGCTCAGCAGTGCACGATGCAAACTGTACAATAGAAGGCATTAGTTTCATTTACTGTTTATTTAGTTTTCATGCCATGAAACTACATATGAAAATACAAACAAAAGGAAGGCACTTTTTAAGAAAATAACTCATATTGATAATGCAGCTATCTGTTACCTCCCCACATGCACTGCAACCTTGGTCTCTCAATACTTGTTCACAAATATATCAAGTACACTACAGAAATAAATAACAAATGCTTTCTTATATACCATGCACATCTTTATAATAGGATGATGCATAAGTGTCTTGGTTGTCCTTAAAAATGTCTAAAGTAGTACTTGCTTTAGTGTAATTAGGTAGTCTGTTCCATGCATTGGCTACTCTGTCAGAGAACCAATTAGTACACTTCTTATTAAATTTACTGCATAGGTTGTCTGATGATTCTGTAGTATTTTAGATGACCCCAAACATACCCAGAGGTAGCTGTCTCTAAATGCCCTATATACCTGAATAAGATCTCCTCTTATATATCTGTAAGAGAGACTGTACAAGTTTAGATATTTTAACCTTTCATAATAACTTAAATTATCACATCCATGTATGCCCTTGGTATATTTCTGCTGTACTCTTTCCAGTTTACTCATGCTTGATTTCTTATAGGGTTTCCATACTGTTATTCCATACTCAAATTTGGGTCTAATGTAACTAACAAACAATAACTTCATTATTTTTTATTTCCTAGACTTTATAAATTGTTTTTATACAACCTATAGTTCTATAACTGTCATTAACCAATTGGTTGACATGATTAGAAAAACTCATAGTTGAATCTACCCATATACCCAAGCCCTTAAATGAGTCTACAGTTTCAATTACTGTGTGCTGTATTAAATATTCAGTATTCAATTTATGTCTCCCAAATGTCATATGCTTAGTTTTTGATGTATTTATCAGCATATTATTCTGTTGTTCCCAAATGGTCAATTTAGTCAACTTATTTTGCAGACATGTCTTATCTATAACACATGTAATCAGTTAAACTAATTTCAGGTTATCTGCATATAGACTATAGAACACCTCAGATGAAAATGTTAGGTCTGAAAGATACAGTCTAAACAAGTAAGGGCCTAGGACAGAGCCCTGTGGGACACCCTGACTGTAACCAAGTATGTCATCTGTCCAGCTGCTGTATGATACTTGTCATGTCTTATTTGTAAGCCATGTAGCTATCCATCTTATCAAGAGTACATCAATACCTAGTTGTACTAATTTATTGATCAGTGTTTTGTGTATAACCCTGTCAAATGCTGAAGTTAAATCTTTATAAATTACATCACAGCACAATTTCTCATTCATAGCTGTTATTATATTGTTATAGAACATCATGTTACAGGTGGTAATAGATCTGTTTTCAACATATGCATGCTGAAGTATGGTTTCAAGTCCCAACCTATCCAGTTCTGACAATAACTTATCCAATATTACCTTCTCCATTATTTTTCCACAACATGAAAGTAGAAGTAAGAGTCTGTATGACTCCGGGTTTGTCCTACTTCCCTTTCCCTTAAAGACAGGCTTAATAAGCGCATGTCTTCAATCCTGAGGAATCTCACCATCTTTATATGACCTAATGAATAATGGGTATAATGGTACTGTAAGTTCCTGTTGAAGTGTTCTCAGGTCATTATTACTAATTCTGTCTCCTCCCTGTGCTTTTTTTGGATCCAGTTTTCTCAGTTATTTTTCAGTATGATCTAATTTGATTACAGTATCTGGAGTTAACTGGATGTCACTCGGACAACTTATCACCCCTTTTTGTGGAGCCAAACTGTTTTGCATAAGATTTTGTAAATATATCTATAAGCTGTTGTGTCTGAGAATACATTTTAGAATCTGCGCACAGTTTATCAATTTGTGTGTTTACTCCTTCCACATCTTATGTATCTATAAAAAGGGTTCTTATTATGCTCAATATCTTTATATACATTTTCTTCAAATTGTTCTTGATCTTGTCTAAAACTATGCTTATTCTGTTTGCCCAGCTTGTTTATTTCAGTTTTCAAAGTTGTAGTTCGACCTCTCTTCAGTTTCTGATATTTTTTGTCTCTCACCTTAATCAGATATCTTGTTCTTATGGAAATATATCCCCCTGATGTTGTATGCCTAGATCCTGATGCTAAACATGTTTTGATTTTCTGCACTCAAACAATTTCTCTTTTAAAACTTTCCACATCCCATCTGCAGTTTTTCCACTGAACACCTCGCTCCAGTTAGTTTTACATAGTGACTGTTTTGCTTCCATATAATCTGTAATTAACCTTCTGTGCATTGGTTTAGATTTCAATTTGGCAGAATTATCTAGCAACAAATGAACCTTTATAACCCCATGATCACTGCACATCAATGGTGGTAAAACTTGACCTGAAGTGACAGTAATTTCTTTGGGAACACAAACAATGTCTAGTATGCTCCGTCCCCTTGTAGGTTTTTTTTTGCAATCTGAAGCAATTGTTGTTCCTAAATATACACAATGAATAATTTCTTACTAACGTTGTTGAGTCAATATTATTCCAGTCTGTTTCTGGTATATTTAATTCCCCAGCTAATATTATTTTTCCCTCCTGTGTTTCATGCAAGAAATGTATGAATTCCTCCAGGTCATCTGCACTTGACTTTGGCGGTCTGTACACTCCAACAATTGTTATATGTTCCACGGTTGTCTTTATTGTCACAGTTACACAGTCTATAGTATTGGTGTTATAATTGAACATGTAATAATCACAGGTCTCATAGCTATCTTTAATCCCTATCATAACACCTCCACCTGATTTTTTTGTTAGAATGTCTGTTAGAGTAAAAACATTTATAACCTGACAGAACTGGTTTCCAGTCATTGTTCTCTAACCATTTTTCACAAACAATAAGAACATCAATCTTGTGGGAACATAGAAAATTTTCCAATAAAAAACATTATTAACAACCATCAGAGATGCATCAAGTTTTGCTATCTGTGAACTATTAAATTTTCGACCTGGCAAAAATCCTGTCTAGTGTTTGTCAAATACTACAAAATTTCTGCTGCAAAAATTTTCTTCCCTGATCTTGACAAATGCACACCATCCTGTCTGAAACTGTGTGCCCCAAATTAGGCTTGGATGCTCTACACATTTACATTTTTTAAAACAGAACATTTTTTCCATGTAGGTATTTACCCAAAAAATCCTTTAATTAACAGTGACCTGACTATCCTTTCTATAGGTGATTTGTGAAAAATATATTCTAACATGCTATACTATCTAAGAGGGCTGTCAGTTCCCTACTAACAGTCAGAGAATCCTTGCAGGTGACATCATTTGTACCAACATGAATAAAAACAGATCCAAAGTTCCTTACATTAAGGCATTCCAAGGCTTGTCTCACATCTTCTATTCTTGCTCCTGGCAAGCATAACAGTATTTGATGTTCATTATAATCTCTGCAAATAAGTATTTGTGAATACCAATCCGGTCATCCAATTCCTAAAAATAATGTATCTCATTGCTTGATCTGCCACCAGAGTCTATTCCAGAGATGAGGAAGGGGCTGCATAATGAATTTATCTGACAGTCATGTTCAATTTATTTGCTGATGAAAACTTAGATCCCTTGGTATTTTTGTGGGACTGTTTGATTTGTGAAGATACAAGAGATCCAGGACTACTTGGTTCCTGATGGCATGGAAGGTAAGGCATAGCTCTCCCTCAGAAGTATATATGTCATTGAATAATGAGATAGTGCATCCAGTCTTTTCTGGTAGTTTGGGGTAATTGACCAGTACTCTTCTTAGCTAGGAACCTCTGGTGTCTTTCTTGTTGTTTGATATGTCTAATGAGGTATACCCCAAAGGGGACACTATATCCAATAATTGGCCTAATCAATGCTGAATAGAAGGGAACAAGGACCTCTTTAGATCTAGATGACATTCCTTTGGCAATTAGCTGAGCTAAAAATAATGATGTTCTGAGTATTGTTGTTACACAATGATCAAAAAAGAGGGGGTTATCAACCATGGCTCCAAGGTTTTTAACAACATTCTCATTTTGTAGTGGGATGTTAGCTACATTGTATAGTGGAGCTAAAGTATGTTTATCAAATGTGATAATATATGTTGCTTAGCTTATATGATATATAGAATATATGTGAAGTATAATGTTTGTTAATGTGTTAATACAGTTTGATTTCTTTTGTATAAATGTAAATTTGCAAGTGTCACAAGTGATAATTTAATAAACATGTGTTTAAAAATATTTGCACTTTTTAATATTTAATTTAAGCCCACTTTAGTATACCAGGCATTAACAAGTTGTCAGTTGTCTTTTCCCAGTCTCACTAGATGTCCCACAGTGGTCCATTCTCAGTCCCCCCCCCCCTTTTATTATTTTTATTAATGACCTTAGTACTGCCATTCCTCCAGCCACCACAATTCAGTATGCAGATGACTTGACTATTATATGTGCAGCACCATCCTTACAGCAACTTTAAAACATAACTCAAAAGTTTGTTTGTGTCTTTTGGCTTTTCCTGGTTAGGGGTCGCCACAGCGGAACTCCGGTCCGCTAATGATTGGCAGTTGATTTTTACGTACCGGCTTGCCAGGCCTGATGCACAACCTTCAACGAGGGTATGCCCATTCATGCATGTCTCTAGGCAGAAGACACTCTAGCTGAGAATCGAACCGGACAGCGTCTTACTGTGAGGTGACAACGCTACCACAGCACCACCACCGTGGGACAAAACATAACTCAAATGTCCTTTACTAAAATTGAAACCTGGTTATCAAAGCCACAGCTCATACTTAAGTCCCAACAAAACTAAATGTATGATCTCTCAATCTACCAGACCCTCTGAACTCCCTTCCAACTTCCATATCACTGCTAGGAACAATACAAAAATCAACCATGAATTCCACGAATCCCTAACAAAACTGCTAGGAGTTATAATTGACAGCAGGCTGTGATTCCACTTACATATATCCAAAACAATTTAAAAAAGTTAAAAAAAATGGGAAGCCTATACAGAGATAAAAGTCTTCTAACAGACAGTTCTAGAGAAGCTATTGCAAGAACCCACCTACTATCAACCCTCCTCTACACCTCATCAATTTGCACAAACCTAAAAAAAGTCTGACATAGAGAAATTAGAATTATGCTATAACAAAGTAATGAAATTGCTACCTCCATATAGAATATATCATTGCCTTAATCTTAGAAAACTATCCTAGCTAGAATTATCTCAACTCCTTGCTTACAACCAACTCACCATGGTCCAGAAATTACTCTATCAGCCTTAAAAAAACTCCTGGTCTCCTGGATATACTTCATCCATACTCCAACCAACACTCACTGAGTTCTACAAATAAAGCATTACTACAAGTTATAAAAGTGGCAAACACTGCTGGAGACTCTCTGTACTCCTTCCACATAGCTAAATCCTGGAATTTGCAACCTCACACCATTAGAGGCACCATCAGCCCAACCCAATTCAAAAAACGACTTAAAAATGATTTTATTGACACATGACTCTGTTCATGCAACACTTCAGGCTAGCCAGGAATAATCACTTCTCTCCTTCCCATTCTTTAAGTTCCATCTATAGAAGTATCAACTGATAAAGCTTTCCATTAAATCATTTTCTATAAACTCCATGCTCATATTAGCCATCTGCAAATACATTTTGAAATCTATGCTATTATTGGCTATCTGTAAACACTCATTATAGTAAATCCTATTGTAGTATTTCACTCTAACTGATGCTTAGCTAACTCTGTTTATCACTGTGCTGTTCTTGCACCAACATGTTATTACATAGTCAATCTGATCTAACTTCTAGCCATTGCATTACATCCTCATATCTTGACTTGTAATCCATGTCTTGTATATTTATAGAATTTTATATTATTTTGTATACAAACTTTAATGAATGTATTGTGATGTATTATGTAAACACATTTTATTACCTTGTCATCATTTTATTGCATTGTATTTCTTACTAGGTGGAGCTTTTCTCCTCTGGCCTCTGCTGAAAATGGGTACTGCCCAGTCTGACTTTCCAGGTAAACAAATGTTAAATAAAATAAAATAAATAAATAAATAAATAAATAAATAAATAAATAAATAAATAAATAAATAAAAGTTCTTGCTGAAGGACTTTTGTGTCAGAAAGGGACTTGATAATGGCTCCCCAATTACTGTTGTCTGCAAACTTGGTTAGCTAGAAGTATTGGTTCATGGTTTAGATTTCACCAAAGTACTGCAAAAGTTAGCAGGCAACTATTACTTAGCAGGCAACTGAGTAAATGTCAGGAAAATCCTACTAGGACAGCTGAACTTTATCTGGAGTTAATCAGAGTTTCTTTAATTGATGGCAGGTGTGTACCCAAGAAGACTGAATGCTGTAATTAAATTAAAAGGTGCTTCGACAAAGTATTAGTTTAAGGGTGTGCACACATGCTACCAGCTTATTGTACGTTTTTTATTTTTTATATTTTTTCCCCTAACAGATTTGTTTGTTTTTCAATTGAATTGTACAGGCTATAGATCACATTAAAGGTGGGAGAAGTTTTGAAATGATTTATTGTGGTCTCATTTTTTGTATCACAAAAAAATGACATTTTAACTTTTTATATCCACTGTACATGCTGGTTTACAAAGTCCACTGAATATGTGGGAGAAACAGACAAATGCAGGCTATGTAAGAAAGAACTGGAAACAGTTGCACACCTTGTTGCTCAATGCAATACACTCCTGGCAGTGGGTCTGTACATTGAAAAGCATAACAATGTGACAAGATTGTTACATTGGTTATTGTGCAATCACTGCAATATTAAACGAGGTTGAGAAGCATTGGAAATATGAACCCGAAAGCATTATAGAGAGAGTGATTAAGTGTACATCATGTGGGATATGTTTGAAATCTTTGAATTCTGAGATACTGATTTCAGTGCATTTAGAGATTTGGAATGTATGGGTACCTATTTATGATCTGACTTAACCTGGAAAAGAGATATCAGGGAATAATATATGAAGAGGCTATACTCATAAGGATCTGATCAAGAATATTATGTTCTCTAGCAGGTTTGTTAACAAACTGGTCCAGGCAGTTTTTAGTTATTAGATCTAAGAACTTTTGGGAATATCCTACTTTGGAGGTATAGCTAATTCAGTTTATTAAGGAGGAGTTAAAGCCTTCCAAAATAAAGTAGTTCTTGTTTATAGGGAGTTTATCAAGTACATATAGGATAGGAATTTTACATAATTTAAAGGTGACGGGGTGTCCTGTAACAAGCTATAAACTGTTAGCTGGTCCTGTTTAGTGTGATTTGGAGTTCAATGAGTTCCATTTGTGGGTCTCTCAGGATCTGTCTAGAGGTGATATGGTCCCTAAGAAATATTGAGGCACCACCTCAATTGTCTGAAGGCATGAAAGGAGCAGAACACAGGTATGGAGGGAGTGTTTTCTGAGCATTGAAACCATGTATTAGTATTTACACAGATATAGATACCAGATGCAGGACAGCCTCACTATTTCAAGTTGTAGCTTTTGAAAATAATGTAAAAAAAAAAAAAATATATATATATATATATATATATATATATATATATATATATATATATATATATATATATATATATATATATATATACACACACACACATATATATATATATATATATATCTGTGTGTGTGGATCTACTTCACAATGCCGAAATTTCAGAATGCCGACAATCATATGGCCGACACCATCTGACCAACATCTGAAATCTCGACATTGTAAGTAGACCATGTAAAAGGAAAATAAAATTTTCTTTCAACTGCTAGCAAGGGGCTACGCTCCCCTTCACCTCCCCTGTGGGGGGTTCCGCCCCCCACCCCACCCGTAACTTTAATGTACCAACTCCGAGACCGCACTACAGTGCAAGAATGGAAATCTTTACATTTTGCACTATAGTGAGATGCCGGTTCCGCATTGTTGGCATTCCGAGTGTCGATCATATGGTGTCGGCCATATGGTTGTCAGCATTCTGGAGTGTCGGCAATGTCAGGTAGACCCATATATATATATATATATATATATATATATATATATATATATATATATATATATGTAGTTTATATATATATATATATATATATATATATATATATATATATATATATATATATATATATATATATATACGTGTGTGTGTGTGTGTGTGTGTGTGTGTGTGTGTGTGCATGTGTGTGTGTGTGTGTGTGTGTGTGTGTGTGTGTGTGTGTGTGTGTATGTATAGATATAGATATCTATACCTATCTATGAATCTATCTGTAGTAGATTGATAGACATAATAGGTGTTTCGCCATGTGAGATGCTTCACATTGGTGAATGTACTCTTTGAATACATGCGCAGAAACAATTTTGCATTCAAGAAAGCACTAGCTTGAATGTGCATGCTAATATCGTTAGAAGACTTTTGTTAAAACAAACTGAAGTGCTCTACCAGCTTCAATGAGAGTTAAACAATCGTGCAGCAATAGCAAACCAAAAAGTTTCATTGTAAAGTTGCAGAATCAGTAGAAAGTATATACATATATATTTACAGAGTTATGATATATGCTAGAAGAATAGTATGAAAAATCTCCTAATACAGTACAAGCGACTCATACAGCTTGAAGAATATATGTAGCTCTAAAGGAAAGAATAGCTCAAGAACTTAAAAACATGACAACTCTAGGTATAATTGTTAAACATTTAAACCAGTAGAACAGGTTAACATGCTGTCACAGCTGTGAAGCAAAAAACATGGGATTTACCATATCCCCGTGATTGGATCAGATCAATTAACAGAAAACATCATTTGTTTCTGACAGAGGAAGAGCTTGTGTCAACAATACATGATGCCAAATAATATTCTGTACTTGATGCTTATCAGAGGTGCTGCAAGGCATGACTGAATGAACCTCAGAACTTGCAATATGTCACTGGTAATGAACAGACTTCTTATTCATAGATTCATAGATTCACAGACTCATAGATTGTTACTAGGCTAATGACCTAGTTGGCCTTTTTAAGCCTAGCCAGATTTTCTCCTGAAAGAATAATGCTCTCCTGTAACCAAATAGGACATTGATTACCAAGAATTTATAAGCTATCTCTGTTCATAATGGACACGGGTGCCAGGCCTGGTGTAAATTTCCCATTCCCCAACCACTGGTCTACATTGGAGTTAAACTGGGTAATAGACAAACTCAGCTTCACATGGATGGGAAGTCTGTTCCATAAGAGGGGCAGTCTCTGGGACACATATCTGTCACTCTAGTGTGTTGTATTTAAGTCAGAGACAAAATTCAGATCTCTAGACCTTGTATTTCTAGCACTATTTGGTGTGGGTTTTGCCGATGCCTTGTAAGTCAGACATAAATCACCCCTCAGCAGTCTATAAGAGACTGGGTAGAAGGAAAGGGCTTTAAGGTACTCTTTCACCTGGAACCATATTCATTTCTGTGGAGCATATTAAGAACTGTGAAATATATGGATGATAAGTTAATATTGTCGATGATCTGCTGGCACACAGTGATTGTAAAGGAACAAGACTCGAGGATAGCCAAGCTATCCAACATATGGTATCAGTATAATCTGAAACTGAACTGGAAAAAAATTCAGATTTGTATGGCTAGTTTGAAACACATGGGGCATATTCTTATGTCATATTGTCTGAAGCCAGACATGGAGAGAGAAGGAGCTAATGTATGTATATAAATGAAGATTTTTTTTTTAAATGTGATTTTCCATCACACCAGTTAAAAAGTAAGCTCATCTTATCAGTTCAAGTTCACTCATTCCCTTGTAGGTAAGGTTTTCCAGTGAGGGGCAGAGCAGAATGGTGAGACATCATTTAGGTGTCAATGGCAGTGTTTCTACCCTAGACAGCATTCTAGTAAATATGGTATACATTTTGGCCCTAAACCCGTCCTGGTAACTGGTACATGCACTCATCTCACCAGAAGGTGGGCATCCTATGGGGTCTACATCAGAAGACTGAATGGAAATAACAGCAAACGGCAAAACATCGAAAAGACCGGTCCTCAAACTTGCATATATTCCAACTACTACAGTGAGGAAAGGGCAAATATTTCAATCTTCTCTGTACTGCAATCTCACAAACAGCACTTTGAGGTTCAGTCTTTTTGATGTTTTGCAGTCGGCTGTTATTTACATTTGGTCTTCTGATATAGACCCCATCCTATGCATCCTATATCCTTCCCCCCTAGCATGTGTACCCACAAGTATTCCTATGACAGCTACTATCACCAGCTTATTTGTTACTAAACAAACATTCACCGGTTTTCTGGAAGCTGGCAGCAAACACACCTCTGCTTGTATAGGTGAAGGTTGGCCTAATGAGGACCATCATCTCCATCCACTTCCAACTGGATGGACAAGCCAGCAAACACAACTCCCCTCCTGTTCTTCCCTGCCTCATTCTTCTAGCACATTGGGTCACTATACAAATGTGGGGTATATAGGCCATTGTCAGAATGTTATGCCACTTCAGCTACAATAGCTTGAACATAAACTATCATTGATAAGATCTCTGGGAATAATTAAATATTTGTCTACGTGCATATCACATATGTCAGAGATAAATATGAGGTTACTGAAATGTGGGATTTTCATTTGAACCTAAAAAGATCTTTAAATAACATAAGAAACTTGTAACTATTATATACTACCTCTGAAGCACTGTGGTGTATCTTAAACAGTTGTGCTACAAGTAGGTACAAATCATTATGGGTCCAGAGCTGTGTGAATGCCAGTGCATGCAAAATGACATGGTTTGAGAGCACTTACAGATGTGCAAACTAGTTAAGTACAGGCTAAGAAAAGAATGTTAGTCATTATATATTGAAGTAATGTGAAGCATTCCAAATATTCATGCATGAATGTATATACGCATTATATAATTCATATGTATCCCTCTATGCATTTATATCTAGATCTAGATTAGTTTCACTCAGTCTCTCTCTCTCTCTCTCTCTCTCTATATATATATATATATATATATATATATGTCACTTATATATTTATCTATATCTGTCCGTCTCTCTGTATATGTGTGTGTGCATGTGTGTGTGCATGTGTGCGTGTGTGTGTGTGTGTGTGTGTGTGTGTGTGTGTGTGTGTGTGTGTGTGTGTATATGGGTTTTTTTCAGACACTCAAAATTCATACAGTGGAGACCATATGACCAAGTTGAACATCAACCCCACAAAAATCTTTACATTTTTGGGGCAAGAACCCTGCACCCTGCAAATTATATATACCAACTCTGAGATTGCACTACAGTGAGGAAAAAGGTAAATTTGTCAGTCTGCACTGTAAATTCAATCATATGGTCTCCACCATATGAAATATATATATATATATATATATATATATATATATATATATATATGTATATGTTTGTATCTATATCTATATCTATATGGGTCTATGTCATTTCATCACATTACAGTTCCATTGAATTACAACTTGCTAAATAATCACAGAACCTATCAGTTACTACAGTAAAAGGAGTATTACCATGGGCCCAGCAGGGTTGGGGGAAGGCAGGACTATTTATTACTTATTTCTTGGCATAGATGGGCTGCAGTCAGTAGTTTACCAAGTAACATATTTCACTGAACCCCGTGACTCCTTATAGCTATGTATACAAAATCCAGGATTTAGGCATTGCTAAAAGAAAGTAATGATATTTTACAAAAAGTGAATGTTTCAGTTGTGACTCAAACCTAGACTCTCCAGATTACCATTCCAGCAGGCCTACCACTAACTTGTTGAAGTAGCTGAGACTTGGATTTTTTTGTTTTGAAATGTCATGTCTTCCTAATACATGATACACACACACACCATTCCTAATACATGGTACACACACACACAAGGCGAAAGCCAGGGTACATTTTTGGCTAGGCTTATATAGGCCCTAGAGCCAATAGCCTAGTACCTACCTATGAACCTATGAACAAGCCAATGAAAACAGGGAAATGCAACTACATGTTTGTTTGTTCATGCATGTATGTATGTCTATCTGTATGTGCTTATTTATTTTTCAAATTATTTTACTTTTACTGCATAAGTGGGCTGCTCTACAGACTCTTTTCACCCACAGCTCAAGCTTATGATGGAGCAAGTGCAGAAAAGATAAATATGAGCAAAGAAAAAATAAAGAAAGAAGCAAGCAAGCAAACAAATATGAGAAAATAAAACTGTAATTACAAGTGTTTCATAGTCTGTGTATATCACATGTGAGACAGAGAGGTGATGCTTCAAAATATCTTAGTCTGTTCTTAATTGCTTCAGTATCTTAGTGCTACAGTAGACACATGGTGATCTTAAGGGTTAACGTCCTCATCATGGTTGAGAAAGACATTCTTTTAAACATTAAGCCATAATCTTTGCCTTCTAAAGCATGTAGATGACATATCTGTTTATTTGGAGTCCATTTCAGGGATTCTGTTAATAAATGATCCCTTCTTTCCCTTCTTTGGCTGATTACCTGATAATTTGCACCTGTTGGGGGAGTGAAAGGTTGTCCTGCACTGATGTATGAATGTCTTCTGCCTTTGGATGTGGTATAGAAAGAGTGTGGGATTCATGCCAAATACCAAGTAAAAATGCAAATAATTAAAATAAATAAATTATTAGCAAAAATATTCAGGAAGTCATTATACAAAACACTGCTTATTCTGTAGAAGCTGCTTCAGAATTTGCAAACATGAATTTACAGTACAGTACAGAAAAGGCAAGCAAAGGCACATTGCTGGCCTGTGGGCTAGAACTTGAGTAAAAACACCACTCAGAAGCACATGTTTAAAAAGTTAGAAAGCATCAGTAAAAATGGTACAAGTTATAAGAAGAATAATTATACTTTTGTAAGTTTTGACTATGACTTGACTGCAGTAAAAGTAAACTAAAGTCAAGTCAAATTCAAAGAAATTTTTAATGTCATTCAGAACTACACAGCAGTGTAGCTGAACGAAATTACAATACTTTGTTCTCAATGCAGGAAACAGTTGCACATATAGACAGAGAAAAATTAATAAAATATCACAGTAGAAATTTAATAAGTAGTAATTAGTAAATAAAGTAGGACAGCAGTGACCACACCCATCCCAGAACAGGAGACAAGGAAGACAAGGAACAATATGAAGGTAATATTGTCAAAGTGAAATTGAAGAATAGCAGCATATCTATGATTAGAATGAATGATTGCACAGTTTGCATATTGCACTTTACATTCCTTCAGTGTGTAGGTGAGCCACCTTAGTATTGCACTTAAGTTATTGCACATCCATAAATAAGCCACTTGAGAGGCTAGTTATGTAACAGACGTCATGGTTTGTTTTTCCTGAGAGTTCAACAGTCTAATGGAGAGCGGAAAGAAACTGTTATTTTGTCTGGTGGTCTTACAATGCAGGCTTCTGTATCTCCTGCCTGAGAAGAGGTGAGTGTACTGACCATTGGCAGGATGAGCTTTTTTGACTGTGCTGGATACATGGACTGACCAGAATAAGTTCTCTATGATATGACCACCGAAGAACTTTGTACTCTTGACCCTTTCCACTGTCATTCCTTTCATCACTAGAGGTTTGTGTGGTACGTGAGATGTTTTGAAATCAACAAACAACTCCTTTGTCTTGCTGACATTCCGTGTTAGAATGTTGTTGTCACACCAGACCAGTAGTTGATCGATCTCTTTCCTATAGGCCTCCTCCTCTCCGTCTTTGACCAGGCCTGTAACAGTGGTGGCATCTGCGAATTTGATGATCCTATTCATCTCATGTCTGGCCATGCAGTCATGTGTCAGCAGAGTGAAAAAGAGAGGACTTAAGACACACCCCTGCGTTACTCCTGTATTCAGGATGATACTTCCAGAGCTGTTGTCTCCCACACGAACCTTTGGAGGCCTTTCAGTAAGGAAGCTCAGAATCCAATTGCACAAATGAAAGTCTATGCCCAGTTGAAATAGCTTTGATATCAGATTCTGAGGGATGACAGTGTTGAAGGCAGAACTGAAATCAATGAATAGCAGTCTCACATAGCAGTTTTTACCTTCTAAGCAAGTCAGTGTTTCATGGAGAGCTAGTGAGATGGCATCCCCTGTGCTGTGGTTTGTCCTGTATGTGAATTGCAGTGTGTCCAGCATCACAGGTAAGACTGAGGCTATATGATGTTTGACCAGCCTCTCCAGGCACTTCATTACCATTGAGGTTAAAGCAACTGGTCAGTAGTCATTCAGAGTTGTTGGCGGTGATTTCTTGGGTAGAGGAATGAGTCATCTCTTTGAAGCATTTTGGAACACTGGCTAGATGGAGTGAGGTGTTGGAAGAAGTCAGTGAGTACTGGAGCCAGTTCCATCCCACATTCCCTTAGTACCCTGCCTGTGATGTTTTCAAGGCTGGCTGCTTTCCCCGGGTTGAAACATTTTAGGTTCTGGTGACATTGATTGTACTGAAGCTCAACTCCACTGCATTCTTGTCTTCAGGGATTCTGCATGCTGTTGTTCTGTTGTCAGCCTCAAACCTACTGAAAAATTTGTTCAGTTGGTTCAGAAGCTCAATGTTATTATCACATGAAGTTCATGTAGGCTTGTAGCCGGTGATGGTTTGAATTCTTTTCCATATTTACCTGGTATCCTTTTGGTCCTTGAATTGACTTTGGATTTTTCTATTATAGGATATTTTTGCCTGTTTGATACCTTTATCAGTTTGGTTCTGGCCACACTTAAAGTTTCCGTATCTTGGGATTTAAAAGCTGTGTTTCTTACTTTTAAGAGATCATACACCTCACTAGTTAGCCAATGTTTTTGAATTGCCCATATGGTGATGAGTTTGGCGTTTGTTACATCCTCCATACACTTAGAAATGTAAGCTGTGACCGATTCAGTGTGTGTTCAAGTCAATATGGTTGCTTGTCACAGCAGCCTCTCTAAACACTGACCAGTCTGTACAGTCAAAGCAGTCTTGTAGACCTGAGATTGCTTCCTCAGACCAGATCCTTATTTGTTTTCTAGCCAATGTACAGGTTTTCAGTATGGATTTATAAGCTGGAACCAGTATGATGGCTAGATGGTCAGAGCTCCCTAGATGTGGATAAGGTTTTGCTTTATATGCACCTTTGATGTTAGTGTAAACCTTATCCAGTATACTTATCCCCCTTGTGGCAAAGTTCACATGTTGGTGATAGTGGGGCAATACAGCCTCTAGGTTAGCCTGATTGAAGTCTCCTGCAATTACTATTGCTTGCTCTGTATTACTGTTTTGCAGGCCACAACAGAAATGCAGCAAAACCTGTTACATTTGATTGAATCCTAATCATAATTCACTGTAATGTATGGGGATTTATAAGCTCCATGTGCCACCAATTGCTAAGGAACAGTGTAGTTGTACAAAGTGCTTTGCAGCTTTAAAATCTGCATAACACTTTGCACCACCACACAAACAACAGGCAGATATAAAGATCATCTGATGAACAAATGTCTTTAAAAGCTGTACATTTCAGGCTGCCACACTTTTATTTGACAGCACAGCACAGCATATAAGAATTTCTAAAGCTGTGAAATCAACTTAACTGGTGTCCTCTTGTGGTTGCTGTTATGCTCTAGCACTAGATAAGAGCTTTATAACACTGAAAGATGCTTAAAAACCTTCATTAAGTGCACTTCTTGTGTCAGGATGGTGCTTATCAAAAATATCTTCTTCCCAAATTTGCAGCATAATTGCTACACACCATCCACTATATGCAAATGGAAAGTAAAAGTACCTTAATATGGCTTTTCAATGGATCATTTATAAACATATCCTGTGACTGGAGACACTATATGGTTAAACCTCCAACTTATATGGTTTCTGAGCACAGTCCCAGTGTATAATACATCAACTGAAAATCATCTAGTATTTGACTTACCACCTTCCTGTTTTAAAATTCTGATTTAGTTAATAATAAAACTTAGTTGCTGTATCAGCTGGCAGAGTGGAAATTATTTCCACATTGCCTTGTTTTTAGTGGTATTTTGTGTAATAGTGCATGATGTTTAGAAGTGGTTTACAAGTGTGAAAAACAGCAATTATGACATAATTACCTAGACATTATTAATAAAAAAAGACTATGTCAGCAGTTTTTCTGGTATAACAGAGGCTAAACTGGGCTACACAGGAAATAACAAACATCCTTCTTCTCTTTCAGCTGTTCACGTTAGGGGTCGCCACAGTGGATCATCTGTTTCCATTTCTTCCTGTGCTCTGCATCTTGCTCTGTTACAACAACCACCTGCATATCCTTTCTAACCACAGCCATAAACCTTATCTTAGGCCTTCCTCTTTTCCTCTTACCTGGCAGCTCCATCCTTAGCAACCTTTTCCCAATATACCTAGCATCCCTCCTCAACACATGTCCAAACCAACATAATCTCGCCTCTCTGACTTTGTCTCCCAACCGTCCAATCTGAGCTGACCCTCTAATATACTGATTCCTAATCCTGTCCATCCTTCTCACACCCAGTGCAAATCTTAACATCGTTAACTCTGCCACGTCCAGCTCTGACTCCTGCCTTTTTGACAATGCCACCGTCTCCAACCCATACAACATAGCTGGTCTCACTATCCTCTTGTAGACCTTCCCTGTCACTCTTACTGGTACCCATTTGTCACAAATCACTTCTAACACTATTCTCCACCCATTCCACCTTGCCTGTACTCTCTTCTTCACCTCTCTTTCACACTCACCTTTATTCTGAACTGTTGATTCCAAGTACTTAAACACATCCACCTTCACCAACTCTACTCACTACATCCTCACCCTTCCTCTATCCTCCTTCTCACTCACACACATATATTCTGTCTTAGTCCTGCTGACCTTCATTCTTCTCCTCTCTAGAGCATATCTCCACCTCTCCAGGGTCTCCTCAACCTGGTCGCTACTCTCACTACAGATCACAATGTCATCTGCAAACATCATAGTCCATGGGGCCTTCTGTCTGATCTCATCTGTCAACCTGTCCGTCACCATTGCAAATAAGAAAGGGCTCAGAGCTGATCCTTGATGTAATCCCTCCTCCACCTTAAATGCATCTGTCACTCCCACTGCAGACCTCACCACTGTCACACTACCCTCGTACATATCCTGTACCACTCTTACACAATTCTCTGCCACTCACGACTTCCTCATACAATACCACAACTCCTCTCTAGACACAATATCATATGCTTTCTTCAAGTCCACAAAGACACAATGCAACTCCTTCTGACCTTCTCTATATTTCTCCATCAACACTCTCAGAGCAAACATCACATCTGTAGTGCTCTTTCCTGGCATGAAACCAGACTGCTGATCACCAATCATCACCTCCCTTCTTAACCTAGCTTCCACTACTCTTTCCCATAACTTCAAGCTGTGACTGATCAGTTTTATCCCTCTGTAGTTAATACAGCTGTGCACATCACCCTTATTCTTAAAAATAGGTATTGAAACACTTTTTCTCCACTCCTCAGGCATCCTCTGACTTTCCAAGATTTCATTAAGCAATCTGGTTAAAAACTCAACTGCCATTTCTCCTAAGTACCTCCATGCTTCCACTGGTATGTCATCTGGACCAACAGCCTTTCTAGCCTTCATCCTCTGCATAGCTGTCCTTACTTCCTCCTTGCTAATCTGTTTCACTTCCTGATTCACTATCCCCACATAATCCAACCTTCTCTCTCTCTCTCATTCTCTTCATTTATCAGCCCCTCAAAGTACTTTTTCCATCTGCTCAACACACTCTCCTCACTTGTGAGTACATTTCCCTCACTATCCTTTATCACCCTTACCTGCTGCACATCTTTCCCAGCTCAGTCCCTCTGTCTAGCCAATTGGTATAGGTCCTTTTCTCCCTCTTTAGTGTCCAACCTTTCATACAACTCTCCATATGCCTTATTCTTAGCCTTTGCCACCTCTCTCATTTCCATGCTCCTCATCTCCTTATACTCCTGTCTACTTTCTTCATCTCTCTGACAATCCCACTTCTTCTTCACCAGCCTCTTCCTCTGTATACTCTCCTGTACTTCCTCATTCCAACACCAGGACTCTTTGTCCTCCTTCCTCTGTCCAGATGTCACACCAAGCACCTTTCTAGCTGTCTCCCTTACCATCTCTGCTGTAGTTACCCAGCTATTTGGTGACTCTTCACTGCCCCCCAGTGCCTGTTTTAACTCTTCTCAGAACTCTGCCTCACAATCACCCTTTTTCAACTTCCAGCATTTGATCCTTGGCACTGATCTCACACTTGTCCTCCTCTTCTTGATCACCAACGTTATCCTACAGACCACCATTCTATGCTGCCTAACTACACTTTCCCCTGTCACCATTTTACAGTCTTCAATCTCCTTCAGACTGGCCCTCCTGCATAGGATATAATTCATCTGTGTCCATCTTCCTCCACTCTTGTACATCACCCTATGCTCCTCTCTCTTCTTAAAATACATATTCACCACAGCCATATCCATCCTTTTCACAAACTCCACTATCATCTGACCTTCTGCATTCCTCTCCTTAACACCACACCTGCCCTTTACTTCCTCATCCCTCTGTTCCCTTCACAAACATGCCCATTGAAATCCACTCCAATCACCAGTCTTTCACACTTGGGTACACTCACCACCACTTCCTCCAACTCACTCCAGAATGTCTCTTTCTCATCCATCGCGCATCCAACTTGCACTACCAACATTCATCTTTACATCATCAATTTCCAGCTTCATAAACATCACTCTATCCGACACTCTTTTCACCTCCAAAACACTCTTGGCATTCTGTTCATTCAGGATAACCTCTACCCCATTTCTCCTCACATTCACACCATGATGGAACAATTTGAACTCACCTCCTATACACCTGGCCTTACTCCCCTTCCATCTGGTCTCTTGCACACACAATATATCATCCTTCCTTCTCTCCATCATATCAGCTAGCTCTCTTCCTATACCAGTCATACTGTCAGCATTTAAAGTTCCTACCCTCACTACTACACTCCTACCCTTTCTCCTCTCTTTCTGCTTTTGGGCATGCCTTCCCCCTCTCCTTCTCCTTCAGCCAACAGTAGCCAATTTCCCCCAGCACCCTGTTGGCTAACAGTACTGGTGGCAGTTGTTGTTAACCAGGGCCTCAACCGATCCAGTATGGAAATCTGTATTGTTGTCTGCATATGTATTTGGCACAGGTTTTACACTGGATGCTCTTCCTGACACAAGCCTCCCCATTTATCCGGGCTTGGGACTGGCATGAAGAAATACACTGGCTTGTGCATCCCCAGTGGCTGGGATAGGAAATAACAAACATCCACTTAATTCATATAAAGTAGACACTTGTATATTACTTATCATTTCTCCTTTGAATGAGAGTCATAGAGATACTTCTGCTGTAAAACATAGGCAGGCAGCATCTATCTCTACAGATTCTTTGCTTTGTTACATCTAAATATTATGTGCTAGAAGCCAACATATCA
Source organism: Protopterus annectens (assembly GCF_019279795.1). Lineage (NCBI taxonomy): Eukaryota > Metazoa > Chordata > Ceratodontiformes > Protopteridae > Protopterus > Protopterus annectens. Next base: position 172,845,471 of record NC_056729.1, on the reverse strand, counting down.
TGTTATTCAGCCAGTCAAGTAAGACAACTGCCCTTCCACTGTATCTGCAAACAGAAACAGAGCAAATACAACATGACTGCCTAGCAGCTACTAACATATTCAGTCCTAGAATTCCAGAAATTGTCTTAGCCAAAATCAGGTGGCAAACAACACTAGCTGCAAATCAAAGAAGCTGCATAAAATAACACAAACGCTATTTCTGTTTTACTCTCTCCTGCATTTTTTAATAATTCATGCTAGCATTGACCCTAACCCCAACCCTACACCTCACTTTAGAAAAATCTTTTCTGCAACACTGCCACTACACAAGACATAAACACACACGCACACACACACACACACACACACACACACACACACACACACACACACACACACACACACACACACACACACACACACACAATTACACACATAAAACATGAACTACATAAAAAAACAAACACGCACAACACTAAATATAAATCTATCACCTTACCTAGCCCTTACGGGTAATTAACAAATACTCAGATACACACTTACCTTCTGCTCACACATACACATACACACAAATACATGCACACACACACACACACACACACACACACACACACACACACACACACACACACACACACACACACACACACACACACACCACAAACAGGAGCAGGCTGCAAAAAACATGCAGGTAGTAGCAAAATAAACCATATAAAATTAAGAATTCAATAAGCTATTACAGAGATTTAGATATTGTAATAATAATAATAATAATAATAACAATAATAATACAACTGGCGATCATCCATTCATTGAGTGCCCTCTAAATCTGTCCTCAATTCGTTTTTAGAAAGTTTGTTTGAATTAAAGAAAACTGTTTTATTTGCACACTTGTAGTATCACATGATCTCATGACACTTTTACTTGATGTTAAATATTCCAGCTAATGAATCTCCTTCACAAGAACATACATTTATATCTTCATGTTAACTACAGTGAGTTATGTGCAAGCAAGCATTCTTCCATTTTTTTTTACTTTATCACTTTGTTTTCTCAACATTTCTTTAATTTTATGCAATATTGGCATATTTTTCTGGGCATTTAAGTGCATATACACAAAATACTATCTATCTTCTATCTATCTGTCTGTCCATCTGTCTGTTTATCTATCTATCTATCTATCTATCTATCTATCTATCTATCTATCTATCTGTCTATCAGTCTATTTGTCTGTCTATCTATCTATCCTTATGTGTAACTGTAAGTAATATAGGATGATTTTATGGAGTTCCAAAAGAGCCTGCATATGACTTGATGCTTAAGATTGGTATTACAAAGTGTCGTCGTATCTCAAAATGTGATTGCAGATTTTCAATGAAAAGTTCTCCTCAAGGGCATAATTTCAGAATGACACTGCATTTAATAAGAAAAGCTATTACAAGGTACATATCTATAATATTGTTGGAATAATATAAGGCATTTCAATATTTCTTTTGCCCTAAATTTGCTACTTCTTTGTAAGGGAGTCTTAGTGCTAGAGTAAATAATGCTGCTTATGATACACTGAGATATGACTACATGGTGTCTATGTACTTTTAGAGCTAATAGATAAGTCATCCACACCAAGGACACTTTTTGCTCTGAGTCATTACTTGTCTCCATCAGAGAGCATCCTTGCTGTAGCTTCCTATCTCACTTAAACAAATATGAGAAAGCCAATAGTAGTTACTTAGCCCTGTCTACCTGGTTGACCCTACAGCACCCACAAGTCACTAGTATCAATGCTGAGGTTTAAAGGCTGGTCTCAGTGGAGCTTGCTAATTTAACAATTTTCTCTAATATAATTTTCAGATTTTAATATTTTCTGATTTAACTCTCAAAGTAGTATGTTTTTCTATAGCTTCTCAGATATGATCAGTGACATTTTCCAAATGCTATCACATTACTGATTCAGACAAAATTAAGAATCTACTGTATAAAGCTGCTCTGGGATCATAATATGACAGTTGACCGCATTTGCTTTGAAAATAAAAGTATTATGACTATCTATGCTATAATATTGAACATCACCGAAGTTATAAACACACATTTAAACTAGGATTTAAATATCCTTTGCAATTTTCAATATTTAATGCCCCCGACTTAGCAACATTTTCTAGGCACAGCAGTACCTACAAATGTTGACCTCACCCTCCATTACCAGTATCCACAGAAATATACGAAGAAATCTACAGAGCTGTTTACAGCCTTTCCAAAAATGCAGCGATCTTATAAGTGCTGGTAATCTCTATAGTCTAAACCATGTAATGGACAGAAAACTGACCCCTTAATTTCTGGGCAATGTAAGCTATATCAAACAAAGTCCTATGCACGGGGGAATGCATGGTCAAAACCATGTGAACGAAAAACAAAAGTTGACCAGCAAGAGCAGACACAGATGTTGAAGTAAATCAGTCCTTTATTGTCACAATAAATTATCCCATTGCTCCTGAAGTCATTTTACTTTGCTTCAGTAGTGTGAAGATGAGTAAGTCATTTGATCATCGTAAATTCCCTGGTATGTGACCTTTGATCCTTTGGCATATAGATTGCATTTATTGTGATAGCACTGCAAGGTCCTTTGAGTCCATAATGAATTACTATCATGGCATATTCACCAATCTGTAATTTTTGTTCAGGAGAATGGACCATTTGACCACTTCATTATATATCTCATTACAAACTAGTATGGCAACCAAAACCTTGTTGATGAATATGAGCCATCATCAGTACTGAGGAACTGAAGGACAGTATGCTTTTCTGCCACAGGTCCACCCTTAGCAGTTAACTGTTTTAAAACATGGAAATTATAACAATTTCTTCAGAAGCCTTGTGTATCTGATTGTTGACATTCTTCATATGTAATCCTTTATATTAACCCATCCCATAAAAATAGTTTAACTTCACTATAGAAAAATCACACTGTTTAATACTTTTCCACTTAGTATTATAGTTATAAATTTACCACAATAAAATCACTGTAAAAATCACAGCAAGAGAAAATGATTCCATGTCTGGAAATTTAATTCCCCCGTATTCCCATAATCTGGTATGATTTTATATGACATTCTTGGTTTATGGAGATACCATAAAAATGAAATGGATAACATCAATAGTTTTTTCCCCATTTATGATTTATTAGTGTAAAGTTGAGAACTGCAAGATATATGCAATTTTAGGTAGAATCATTATTTTTATAAGAACTAACCTTTCTCCAGAGGAAAAATAATTATCATTCAATCTCTTCATTAACAATGTTATATCAGGAATGAGACTATGAACATTAGAATTAATTAAAATTATTAACAGGTTGAATTATTATACCTAAATGTTTAAGTTCTTTATTACCCCTATTATAATTATATTTATTCCTCATTAAACCACTCATCTGATGACTTATCACAATAATTTCAGTTTTACTGTCATTAAATTTCTATTAATGATAGACTCATAAATATAATACTTTTTTGATTAACTCTTCAGATTATTTGTTTCTATCTCCTAATGATAATAAAATATCATCTGAAAGTGTTAAATTTTGGTTTTATGATCCTTAAATATACTAAAACCTTCCATAGGTTCATAGGTAGGTACTAGGCTCTATGCTCGAGGGCATTTATAAGCCTAGCCAGAGTGTGTCGGCTTTCACTGCCCCATTGATTAATTAACTGATCCTCTGTCAAGCAGAGACAATGAAGTGATCCCAGGGGTGTATTTTCTGTTACCCATCCACTCGTCAAGGTTTCTCTTGAAGAGTGTTAGTGAGGGGCTCTGCCTAATGTAGTTTGGACTTTTATTCCAAAGCATTGGGAGTCTCTGTGACAGGAATCTATCCCTCCAGCATGTTCTATTTATTGTTGTGGCAAGGTTTAGCTCATTAGTGTGTGTGGCTCGCAGTGACTTGGATTTCTTTAGGTGGAGCATGTCCATCAATTCTGAATTGGTCATGGCTTTGCAAGTCAGGCAGAGATCACCTCTAAGTAAGCGATATGCCACTGAGTACAGCCGGAGTTTTTTTCAATTGGGCTGCATAGGACATATGTTTGAGGCCAGTAATCCTCTTGATTAGGTACTTTTGTGGTCTTTCCAGCTGTTGGAAGTGTCTTGTGAGGTACATCCCAAATGGGGCATTGTACTCTATGATGGGTCTAATGAGTGACGAGTAGAGGGGCACTATAACCTCTTTATTTCTAGATGCGAACCCTTTAGTAATTAGATGGGTCACATAGAAGGATTTCCTAACTACTTTGGCAATATGATTGTCAAAGGAGAGATTACTATCTACCTGGGTCCCCAGATCTCTTATTACCTCTTCTGTATTAAGGTGGCTGCCACCTATGTGGTAATTCATGGGTGTTTTGTTTTTCCCCAAATGGGATGACTATGCATTTTTTGCCATTTAGCTTGAGGCCATGACTTTGACATCAGGTGTCCGTCTTAGTAAGGCCCTTTTGGAGGATGTCCATATCAGCCTGAGAGTCAATTAGGGCTCCCAGTTTGCAGTCATCAGCAAACTTGGTTAGCCATAGTCCTCATGTGTTTGCCTGTACCACTTGTGACTGGTTTAGAGTCAGACCTGGAGCCTTGCGGGACACCACTTGTGACTGTTTTAGAGTCGGACCTGGAGCCCGCTATTCTTACCGTGTGAGTTCTGTCTGTAAGCCAGTTGGCAACCCATCTTGTGACGTAGGGGTTTATGTTCAGGCTGGTGAGTTTTTCTGTAATATCTGAGTGGGAAATGGTGTCAAGCCTTGGTGAGGTCAAGGTAGGCTGTAGGAACCACCTTTTCCTTTGTCTATGGCCTTGGTGACTGTCTCGAGGAAGTCAGCCTGGTTTAGTAGGCATGATCTGCCCTTAACAAAGCTGAACTGGGACGGGTCAAGTGTTTGGAGGTTTCCAATGTCTTTGTTAATGAGTTCCATGATGATGCGCTCCATAGCCTTGCAGACCAGGCTAGTCAGGCTTATGGGGCAATAGTTACCAGGGTCAGTTGTGGCCCCTCCTTTGTGGAGAGGAATAACCGTTGCTGTGCACCATTCTATGGGCACATAGCCTGTGGAGAGGCTGAGGCTGAACAGCAAGTTTAGATGGGGGATTAGTTCATTCTGTAGTTCATGCAAGACACAGCCTGGGGCAGCATCTAGTCCCATTGACACTATGTTTTTGGCTTTTGTAAAGGCTGTTTTCACCTGTGCGTCTGTGATTTTTGGGACACTACACTTTTCCGATATTGTTGTGGGCCCTTTTGGGAGAGAGGGTGTGAAGTTTGCACTGAATCTATCTGCCAGGATGTTGGCAATATCAGTAGGTTCAGTATATTTTGTGCTATTTTGCACTAGTTCAGTGCATATCTGCGAGTTGCCTCTTAGATTCTTAACATAGCTAAAGAAGGCTTTGTGGTTATCTTTTGAATCCTTGGCTATTTTTCTTTCGAAGTTAGCCTTGGATGATTTCATGAGGGACCTTAGTTTCTTACTGATACTGATCAGGGATGTCTTTCCTTCTTGGGATTTGCTTTTTTTCTGTACTAGTTTCCTCCTTCTATTATATAGCCTGCTTATGGCAGGGGTCCACCGAACTGGTTTCCTTCTCTTAGAGGAGTGAGTCTTGGTTTTGCCTGGGATGGCATGATCCATGCATTCTTGTAGGTGCTCATAGAGTGCATTTGTAAAGGTTTCTACATCTTGGGCAGCATTATCCTTTAGCGTGGGGGTGTGAAACTTACCACCTCTGTCTTAAGTAAGGTGAAGTTTGCTTTAGAAAAGTTTTTTACTGTGGTTTCCTTAGTTGGGGGTGCTGGTGGGGTGTGGACATCCAGAGTGATTAGTTTATGGTCTGATCTAACCAGTGACGGGTCGATCTCCGGTGTGGAACACCTGTTGCCCATGTTGGTAATGACCAAATCCAATATGTTTTCACCTCTGGTAGGGGAGTTTACCAGCAGATCCAGGGCATTTGAGTTGATGAATTCCAGGAAGCGCTGGGCATGGGAGTTTGTACTCGAGTAGTTTTCCCAGTGAATAGTAGGGTAATTGAAATCGCCCAATATCAGGGTGTTCCGTAGGACCTTCATCTTTTACAGTGTCTACAGAAAGGTGGAGTGGTGGTCCTGGGTCATGGAGGGTGATCTGTAGCAGGCCACAATTTGCATTGCAGATTTGCCCGATGTTAGTTGCACATGGATGATCTCAGATGTATCATGCTGCGTCACTAACCTGGAGGTGTAGGTATCATTGATGAATATGGATACACCCCCTCCTTTTGTGTTTCGTTCCGTGTTCTGTGGCCGAAATGTGTGGTATAAGTTGTAGCCCAGTAGTGCTGGGGTGATCTCTGGAGCCTTGAACCAGGTTTCAGTTACTGCACAGATGTCAATGTTCTCCATACTGAGGAGTGCTTCGAGTGCATGCATTTTGAGATTTAAACTCCTGGTGTTGAGTAGCATAACCCTCAGTTTTTTGTTAATTGTGCTGTTTACGGAGGTGGGTTTGACTTTTGACCCTTGTCTAAAAAAGGCACTATGGGACAGCAAGAGCCTTGGCCAGTATTCAAAAGCCTAGGGGTGACAGGTGCAAGCCATCTCTTGTGAAGCAAAGCGGCTTGTCGATCATGTTGTCTCAGGCTGATAGACACTGGATCCCCTTTGAATGACACCAGAAGCTTAGCCAATTGTTGAAAATGATCATTTTTTCTTTATACTAAGGTATCATTCTTGGTGAGGGCAGGATGCTACTCAGGGTCAGGGTCATACCAGCCTGGGCTACATGATCAGAGAGCTCTTCCATGACTCTTTTCATGTAGTCCAGGGAGGTACATCTCAGGTCATTCACACCAACATGAACAATGACAGAGTCATATTTGTACTTGTTCTGACGTGACCTGAGTGCTTGTGTTATGTGGTGGATTCTGGCTCCCGACAGGTAGCTAACAGTAAACTTCTGCTTGTCCAGCCTAGTAAGTGGGACGTCAGTGTGCCTGACTATAGAGTCACCTATTACTAGAGTGTTAGGTATGTTATTTTGCCCTAAGGGCTGTGATTGTGCAGCACACTGATTTTGTGTTTTATGTGTTGTCTGGTTTGTGATGGGAGGTGCAGATTGTTTGGGTGTCTGCTTTGGAGGTATCTGATGCTTTTTCAGGTATTTATTTAGAGCCTCCGAGTATGATTTTGTGTATTTATGTGTATTTTTTGCCAGTGCTGTTTCAGTAGGTCTATGTGTGGCTGGAGGTGTGGTGCAAGTGTTAACCTTCTCCTCTTAACTGTCTGTTCCAGTCTTGGGTGGAGACAGCTTAGCTTCCAGTTTGGCTGTATAACTGCATCTCTCACATATGTCAGTGTTTTGTGGAAGGAAGAGAGGGTTGTTTGTGTGCATGAGGCAGTTCTAACATTGCCTCAGGATACCCAGATTCACCAGCTGGACTGGAGAGTACACCTGAAATTGCCCTTTGGTCATGTCTTAATAGTAGGGTGAGCTGCTTAGTCGCTTGGTTGTTGATCCTATTAAATCTAATACTATTAGCTAGTGGTTCAATAGCTAATGCAAATAAAATAGGAGAAAGTGGACAACCTTGCCTAGCACCTCTATTATTATAAAATTATTGTGAGATAAATATACCTATTTTAATCAATGCTTTATCAACAAAGTATAACTTTTTTTTATTAGATCAATACATTTGTGTGGAAAAACAAACAGTATTTTGAATACATATTCCCAATCCACAGAGCCAAAAGCATTCAATATAGGTTTAGAAATTTTAAGTGGCTGTTTTTTTAATTTTAAAATATAATTTTTATTTAAAAATTAATTTAATTTGTAATCATAAATTAATATTTTATTGGTTTTAAGTTCAAGTTAATTATTAAAAGTAGAAAGCATTTTACCAATATCTGAGGTCCTAATCCTTGTTAATGGATTCATGTCTGTGATTTTTTCAGCAGTTAGCAGCAAAACTACCAGCAATATGGACAGCAACACTAATAAGGATTTTTGGAGAGAAGATAATGTCCAGCCAGTGAAAGTTTATCAGCGGCAAGGCAATCCAAGCAGGACTTGGGTAGAATTAGTGTTGGCACCGAGAAAGAACTTTCAGTACAAAAAGAAATGGAAAAAGAAAAACTTTCCCAAATAAATTGCCAAGGTACTTTTGATACTGCTTTTGTAATTGTAAATCTATCCAGCCTTGTATTGACAGATGAAATGTGTAATGTATTGAAAAAAGGTTGGAATTTCGTTCCCTCAAAAAGGGCGGATAAGTGTGACACCATTAATTGTTTACGGGATTATGTCAGGAAGTTGAATTTAAAGCTGTTATTCCCTAACAATGCTGTAGATTCTAGGATGTTCTATATGCCTAGCGTGTATAATCCCCCATTAATTAAGGAATTAGAGGTGTTCCATATGGTTTGTGAGCAGCAAATAATTGAGATGTTTGACAACAAGCTCAAGTTAAAATTTTTCAACCTTAGTTGGACCTAGAGGAAGTTATTACATGATTTATAAAATAATGATACCATTCTGGTTACAAAAGCTGACAAAGGGAATGCTTTGGTAATTCTGAATAGGAATGATTATATTATTGAAATGGAAACAATGTTATCTGATATGTCTTTTTATAAAAATACAGTTTTTGCAGAAGTAAAAAAATGTTTTTCTTTTATTGATGGCCAAATAGAAGAGTGGTTTGTAACTGGGCACATAACTGATGATACTAGGAAGTTTTTGTATGTTCATTCTCCTAAAATGAGTTGTATTTTTGGCCTGCTCAAGATACATAACAATTTGGACAAGCCACCTATGCACCCTATTGCTGCCAGCAATGGCAGCAAAACAGAAGCCTTGGCTATTTTTGTGGATAGGCATTTACAAGTAGTTGCCACCATGGGTTCATCTTATATAAAAGATTAATTTGAATTTAAGAATTTATTGGTTTAATTTTGTAGTGGAAGACAATGCTATTCTAGTCACCCTTGATGTAAAATCATTGTATACCGTTATTCCCAATGATGAGGGTATAGAGGTTGTTAGGCTTGAAATTTTAAATTCCAAGAAGTTTTCTTCCAATATGGTTGGTCTCCTTATGGACATGTTAGACATTATTCTCAATTATCATTTTTTTTTAGTTTAATGGTAAGTTGTTTAAACAAGTAAATGGCGTAGCAATGGGTGCCGCCATGGCCCCTAGCTACACCAATATTTTATGCATGGATGGGAAAAGTGTCATGTGTTTGAAAGTAGCTATATGAGATATATTGCATTTTTAAGCATTTTATTGGTGATGCTTTTTTTTAATTTGGAGGGGTGATGTTAAATTATTGGAAGAGTTCTTGAGTTATATTAATAATGTTTGTTCTTTTCTTAAATTTACTTCTATCTATGATGAGGTGACTATTAATTTTTTAGACCTTAATATTACCAAGGTTAATGGCAAGTTGGTTATAGCTACTCATAAGAAGGAGGTTCAAAACAACTATTTTTTGCATTATGATAGTATGCACCCCAAAAAGACCAAAACAAATATTGTCAAAGGTCAACTGACTAGAGTACACCATCTAACTGATGAATATCATACTTTTAGTAAGGAATGTATGAGTCTGTGTGATAAGTTTATCAGCAGAGGGTATCCCAAAAATGATGTAGAACTCTGCTACAGAGAAATTGTTAAGAATAGGAGTGATGGGGTAGTAATAGCAAAAAAGAAGGAAATAAAAGATTTTAAAACTTCTATGCAAGTTGCAAACAGTGTTGATGCTCATACCATAAAACATTTTGTAAAAGACAATTGAAAATTTTAAAGTGCAGTACTGAAGTAGGTCAAAAGGTGGGAGATGCCCCAGTCTTTGTGCAGAAAAAAGGCAAAAGCCTTAAAAATTTATTTCACAGTCATTTAAGCAGTAAAGTTTTAAAATGCAGCAAATCAGGAATGTACAACTGTTTAATGTACAGTTTATGTGATTTGCTGTTGACTGAGGTCAAAGATACTAAAGTGGATACTGCATGGGTGCATATAAAAGGCAGATACACTTGCAAATCAAAATTTGTAGTGAATTTGATTGTTTGTATGTCATGTACTGCATTTTATGTAGGGCAAACAACAAAAGAATTAAATAAAATAATGTATAAGCACAAGTATGCTGTAAGTGTGCAAGATGATACAAACACTTTAAGTAAGCATTATAAGGACAAGTGCAAAGTAAATTTTAAGTTTTGTGTTTTGGATGAAGTTTTGGAAGCAGACAAAAAATTTGATGCAGAAGAAGAAGAAATGAGTTGGAAGGAGTATGAATGGCAAGTAAAACTGAATGCTTGCCATCCACCTAGTTTGAATGACAGGAAGGAGTTATGTCATGTGACATCATCGATCATGTGTATTTAATGACTGTATTTTTGTAACACATTATACAGTCTGAAGAAGTCCTTAGTGGATGAAAGTGCTTACTGTGGATGTGTTGAATAAAAAGTTTTGTCATAATTGTATGGCTCTGGTTCGGTTTAATTTATTTTTGCAAATTATATCAGAAAGTCTAAAGAACAAGTAAAATTTGATTAATTAATAATAAAGTCTTATGGATGCTTATTTTTTTTTTAAAAGAAAAATTAATTCAGACAACAAGTTCAATATATATTACTATGATACTTAAACATTTTAGAAATTTTTTACCAGTTTCTAATAGTTAAAAAATGGAAATTTGTAATACTCCCAATAGCTTTTTCATTTGGTTTGATACAAAGTCAAGAAAATTAAGTCATTTAAAAGCAATAATATAATATAATACAATACTGTGGTCAGACTGTTATGAAAAAAGCTCACCCGTCACAACTATGGGAATTTTCAAAAATTGTGATTTAGTTATGGCTTATTCATTACTAATATACACTGTTGTTAAAAATCTAATGATTATCTGTTTATAATGAATGAAGTAGAAAGAAAACGATGCCTGATGTTTATAACCTTATGATTTTAATCAATAAGAAGTTGCCTATGAAAAACTATCTTTCAAAATGGTATAAACTAATGATGAATAATAATAATTCAAGTTATTGGGTATTTTTTGATTCAGTAGATATTAATCTTAAATTAAAGGAAGATGATAAAATGTTATTATTGAAACCTGTTATGAATACAAATTCTAGTTTACATTGTAATATTTTTATGTGGTAATACATACACAGACTTGTTATTACACCTTATAGAAATTTCTAAATTTAACCAGGATAATGTGGTCAAATGTTGGAGATGTAATAGAATAGTTATAGTGAAGTGGGTTCTTATGTCTGTAGAATTTTTTATTTTAAATTAAGATTTATGGAAAGATGTATTCAATTTTTTTATAGTATTTGGACAGATAATTGCACCTTTTCAAAGCTAACAATGTTAATGAATATTCTTGTTACATTAATTATTAATAATAGTCTTAAAATAGCTAGGAAAGTTATAACAAAAAGTGAAAATCAAATGATACTCCTGTATTTGAAGAATTTTTAAGTATTGCTGAATTGATATGTAAAAATGAAAAATAAGTAAAAAGAATATGTTCACTTAATGTTAAAAAATCTATTGCTGTGATACTTTAGAAGCTCTGACTAGAAAATTAATAACAGTTGTTTGGACCTTGTGATTATTATGAGATAATTGTTTAAGGATAACTATATTTGAATTTCGTACTGCGAATATTGTATGTTTATTAAAATTAATATTAAAAAAATTAAAAAAGAAAGAAAAATCATACTGGGATGAAGAATAACACTTGTCACCTGTTACCTATCTCCATTGTGCAGAGGGACATAGTCCTGACTCCACTCCAGATGATCCATTGTCAATTAGTAAACCATGCATTGATGGAACACTCAAGGGGGGTGGAGGTGTGTGCTGATGCTAGGTCATCCATTCTTGTGGGATAGAGAGAGACCATCTCACTGTTGTGCTGGCACAAACTGGAGAGACTGATGTATACCATGCGGTATGCAGCCAGGGATATATAACTGTCTTTTTCAAGCAGTACCCATGTAGAAGCCTTCAAAGGACATGTGTGGGGACATACCTGTTCAGTGGGGAAGGCACAGTGGTGATTACATCTATCAACATCCAGGCCAGCTGCTGGAAGAGGGGTTAGGATCAAAAAGCAAAAAAAAAAAAAAAACTGGCGGCTGTTTAGATGATGGCCTCTGGCTCTTGCCCACATGAAATGAAGGAGCATAAGGTCCTGGTAGGACTGTTGTTCAGTAGGTAATTGTGAGAAAAGGAGAACAAAATATACTACTTGTAGTCATGATGTCTGGTTTTAAAGTAGCAAGCTGTGCATATAAAAGTGAAACATTGCAGTCTGGCCATCTAATTGGCAAATATTTGTTATGTAAAATATACCTTCAGTATGCTGTTAGTTTTCAGCACTTCAACACAGAATTCTCAGTGCACACATTTCTTTAGAAAATTTCACAAATTGTATATGTAACATTCTAATGATTTCAACTAAAATATCTAGCACCATAAGGGAATACCACATATAAGAAATATTAAATTAGGAGTATGTAGAGTAGTAGAGCTTTGCATTGATGAATATTGCTTTAGTGTGCCATTTTAGATGAAGTAACTAACGCTGTTTGTGTCACATG
>NC_056729.1:172817842-172827842 GCF_019279795.1 Protopterus annectens | reverse complement strand
AAGGCTAACTGTATGTAAGTATAGTTAACCCGAGCAAACCCACTTACAACTGCTTAAAAGTGCCTATATCCAATGGCCCTTGTTCTTCCCAGCAACAAATTTATCAGCCGTTGCAAGTCTTGAACCCAAAATCCCGCACGCCATAGTAATTTACCGCTAAGCTATCTGAGCCGTAGATATGTCTGATGTTTTTTTCAAACATAACATTCAGTACAGTCATTCATCAGTAGGGAAAAGGTTTGTTAAAATTAGTCAAATTTTGTACATATATATAAATGTATATGTGTATGGAGATGCATACATATACACATGGAAACATTCATACATAATATATGTAGATATATACATATAAAAATATACACATCTATGATGTATATATATATATATATATATATATATATATATATATATATATATATATATATATATATATATATATATATATATATATATATATATATACATATATACATACATATGTATAAACATCTCTGTATGTACCTAAAACAAAATATAACTATATATATATAGTGTAGTTGGACATCAGATCCATACTCCGAACCTCTTAGTGCAATAAGTATGTCCAAAGGCTGACAAAATGGGGGTCAATGGGCCCAAAGTAGGGACCTCTTTTAAATATTGCCCTTATCCCTCCCTCCCCAGCAGCAACTGTTCTGCCCTGCAACAAAATAATAAGTCCTGCCAGGTCTTGAACCCAGGGTCCTGTAAACTACTAGCAAAGCATTGTACCATTACACCATCTGAGCTCGATAAAATAGTGATGATTTTCCAAACATATCAGTAGTAAAGTCTTTGAACAGTAGGGAAAGGAGCCTTAAGTGTATTAGTTCTGGTTTAAGCACTTGGGCTTCAGTCCAGTTATTTTACGTTAAGAAGGACTGTGGTCTGCACTCTTGTGGGAGGAGAGGCTGGACTCTGCCCTTCTGAGCAGGGAATTTCTGGTTAAAGGCTTATAGTGCCTGCATATTATAACTGTTTCTTACTGAAATTGGTACACCTTGTTTGCTGTAGCATAGACTAGATCTAGGCCTGCTGAATCTAGCTTTGTTTGTATGCTTGTTGTTTGTTTATTTCCCTGAAATGCTAATTCCACCTAAAATGAGGCCTTTTAGCACTTCTGTGGATCCCTAGTGATATCTGCATTGCTTACTGTACTTATTTCCTTGTTTCACTTGAAAGAAAGTTACTGTTTGTCCTTTTTGCATTTAAGTTACCTGTAACACATTGCATTTAAGTTACCTGGCACTTGCTCACTAAAGCAATTATATAAGTCAGCTCTAAAAAATTAAAAGCACTACATCCTCACAAACTCCCCTTGAGTACCTTGTTCCCCACTGGCCCTTTTTTTCACTTATAAAGGAATTCCCAATACTATTCTAACATGTCCAAAGGTCAGTTGTCAATCTCCTCTCCAGTCCAGCTGGTGAATCAGGGAATCTTGAGGCAATGTTACAACTGCCTCATGTACACAGACAACCCTCTCCTCCTCCCAACAAATTCCAACACATGTGAGAGATGCAACCATATAGCCAAACTGGAGGCTAAGCTCTCTCAACTCAGTACTGGCATAACCAGTCAGGAGGAGAAGGAAACCACACTCACTACAATTCTAGTCTCACATAGACCTACCACGACAACAAACCAAACACATAAACACACAAAAACATACTTGGAGGCTCTAAATAAAAATCTGCCTAAGCAGCAGAGACCTTCAAAGCAGACATCCAAGCAACCGGTACCCCAAAGCAAAACACGTGCAACACATAGCTCACAAAGCCAGTGTGCCGAACAGTCACAGCCCTTAAGTCTAAACAACACATCTGATACACTTGTAATAGGTGACTCTATCATCAGGCACACTGATGTCCCGCTCACCAGGCTGAACAAGGAGAAGGTCACGGTGAGCTGCCTGTCGGGCGCTAGGATCCGCCACATAACACAAGCACTCAGGTCACTCCAAGGCAAGTACAAATATGACTCAGTCATTGTCCATGCTGGTGTGAATGACCTGAGACGTACCTCCCTGGACTACATGAAATGAGACATAGAGGAGCTCTCTGAGCATGTAGCCCAGGCCGGTATGACCCTGACCTTGAGTAGCATCTTACCCTCACCAAGAATGATGCCACAATATGAAGACAAGATGATCAATTTCAACAATTGGCTAAAGTGTTGGTGTCATTCAAAGGGGATCCAATGCCTGTCAGCCTGGGATGACATGCTCGAGAAGCCACGTTGCTTCACTAGGGATGGCTTGCACCTGTCACCCCTGGGCTTTCGGATATTGGCAAAGGCTCTTGCTACCCCCATAGTGCCTTTTTTAGGCAAGGCTCAAAAGACAAACCCACCTCCATAGGTATCACAAGGGATAAGAAACTAAGAGTAATGCTACTCAACACCAGAAGTCTAAACCTCAAGATGCATGCACTCGAAACTCTCCTTAGCATGGAGAACATCGATATCTGTGCAGTAACAGAAACCTGGTTCAAGGCTCCCGAGAGCACCCCAGCACTACCAGGTTATACCTCATACCATGCTTTTCGGCCCCAAAACTTGGACCAAACCACAAAAGGAGGGGAGTATCAATATTCGTCAAAGATACCCACACCTCCAGGTTGGTGGCACAGCACAAAGCATCAGAGACTATCCATGTGCAACTGACTGTGGGTAAAACTGCCTTCCAGTTTATAGCCTGCTACAGACCACCCTCCCAAACACAGGAACCCCACTCGGCCTTCCTGAGAATACTGGAAAATATGAAGGTCTCTCCAAACACCATTATATTGGGCGAATTCAACTACCCAAACATAGACTGGGAGCATAACTCTAGCTCCAACACCCTAGCCCAAAGGTTCCTAGAATTTATAAACTCAAATGCTATTGAACAACTTGTTACCACTCCCACAAGAGGGGAAAACATACTGGACCTGATCATCACCAACATGGGGACACTATGCTCCAGACCAGAAGGGTATCCCTCACTGGTAAGATCAGACCATAAACTAATCTCACTGGATATTCACATCCAGACCCCACCCCCTGCCCAGAAAACCACAGTGAAAAACTTTTCTAAAGCAAATTTCACATGCCTCAAAACAGAGGCGAAATCCTTCAAAGCCCCCGGGCCTGTGGAAAATATGGCCCATACCGCAGAATCCTTTATAAACGCATTCTATGAACACCTTCAGGAATGCATGGATCATGCAATCCCAAATAAAACCAAGACCCAATACTCCAAAGGCAGACGTCCTGTCTGGTGGACCCCAGCCATAAACAAACTATACAATAGAAGGAGGAAGCTACTACATGATAGAGCAAAATCCCAAAAAGGGAAGGCATCTCTGATCAGTATTAGCAAAAAACTACGGGCACTCATAAAATCATCTAAGGCCAGCTTTGAGAGAAAAATTGCACAGGACACTAAGGATAATCACTAGGCTTTCTTTAGTTATGTAAGGAACCTGGGTGGGAATTCCCAGATATGCTCAGAATTTGTCCAAAATGACAAAAAATACACCGAGCCCACAGACATTGCCAACATCCTAGCTGACAGGTTCAGTGCAAACTTCTCCCCCCCTTCCCCACCAAAAGGGCAAATATCTATCCCAACAGAGTGCTGCCCCCCTGACATCTCAGATGCTCAGGTAAGAGCCGCCCTCTCCAAAGCAAAAAACACAGCATCAATGGGACCAGATGGTGTCCCAGGCTGCTTCCTACATGAACTCCAAGAAGAGCTAAACCCAAACATAAAACTACTGTTCAATCTTAGCCTTACTACAGGATATGTACCCAAAGAGTGGCGTACAGCAACAGTGGTCCCTCTCCACAAAGGTGGTGCCTCAACTGATCCTGGAAACTATTGCCCCATAAGCCGGACTAGCTTGGTCTGCAAAGCTATGGAAAGGATCATCATGGACCTCATAAATAAAGATATTGGGGACCTACAGACACTGGATCCTACCCAGTTTGGCTTTGTTAAGGGCAGATCCTGCCTCTTAAACCTGATCGATTTCTTTGAAACAGTCACCAAGGCCATTGACGAGGGGAAGGTTGTCCACACAGCCTACCTGGACCTCGCAAAAGCCTTCGATACAATACCCCACTCGGGCATTATAGATAAGCTCACCAGCTTAAATATAAACCCCTATGTCACTAGATGGGTTGCAAACTGGCTCAAGGACAGAAGCCACATGGTTAGAATTGCTGGAGCCATGTCAGACTCCAAACCAGTTACAAGTGGCATCCCACAAGGCTCAGTCCTGGGACCTCTCTTGTTCGGTATATATTTCTCAGTGGTACAGGCCAACACAGAAGGACTGTGGCTGACCAAGTTCACAGATGACTGCAAACTGGGTGCCATAATCAACTCTCCAGCCGACACAAGCATCCTCCAAAAGGGCCTCATAGAAACAGACAACTGGTGCCAGAGCCATGGCCTCAAGCTAAACGCCAAAAAGTGTATAGTCATCCCCTTTGGCAAAACAAAGTGCCCACAAATTACCACATAGGTGGTAATCTATTAAGTACAGAAGAAGTCATTAGGGACCTGGGGACCCAAGTTGATAGCAATCTCTCATTTGACAACCACATGGCCAAAGTGGTTAGAAAAACATTTTATATAGCCCACCTAATCATGAAGGGATTCACATCTAGATCAGGGAGGTCATCGTGCCTCTTTACTCATCCCTCATCAGGCCCATAATTGAGTACAATGCCCCTTTTGGGATGTACCTTACCAGACACCTGCAGCAACTGGAAAGACCCCAAAAGTACCTCACCAAGAGGATCAAAGGGCACAAACAGATGCCATATGCTGCCCAGTTAAAGAAACTCCAGCTCTACTCAGTGGCATACCACCTGCTCAGAGGCGATCTGTGCCTGATGTATAAAGCCATGTCCAACCCAGAATTAATGGACATGCTGCACCTCAGAAAATCCAAATCCCATCGAGCTACGCTCGAGAGACTTGAACCTCAGCACTGAAATAAATAGGACATGCTGGAGGGACAGATTCATAACCCAGAGGCTCTCTTCACTCTGGAATAAAATCCCAGTCCAGGTTAGGCAGAGTCCCACATTGACTCTCTTCAAGAGGAATCTTGATGAGTGGATGGGAGATCGTAGGTTTACCCCGGCTATCACTTCTGTGTCACTGTTAGACAGAGGCACAGTATACTAACCTCAAAAAAAGGCATAGCAAAATTAATTTAAAATGGGTGGCGAAAGCCAAACACACTCTGGCTAGGCTTATAAATGCCCTAGGGCAGATGGCCTAGTATGAACCTATGAACCTATGAACCTATGTAGAATCAGTCAGATTCTCTCTCTCTCTCTCCCTTTCTATATATATATATATATATATATATATACATATATATATATATGTATGGAGGCTCATATATGTGGACAAATCTATACATTTTATATATATATATATATATATATATATATATATATATATATATATATATTCTACATATATCCATACACACATATATATATATAGAGAGGTGAATAAATACATGCGCACACACACACACACACACACACACACACACACACACATACACACACACACACACACACACACACACACACACACACACACACACACATACACATATATATATATATATATATATATATATATATATATATATATATATATATACATAAATATACATAAATGTGTAACAACTACAAACACATGCAATCTGAGGGTCATGCTGCTGCACCCTAGAAGTCTAAATCTGAAAATGCACTCACTGGAAGTATTCCCTAAAATGGGAAACAATGATATCTGTGCTGTAATAGAGACCTGGTTAAAGGCAGCAGGAAGCACTCCTGCACTACCAGCCTATAACTCATTCCACACCTTTTGGCTGCAGAACTTGAACTGAAGTTCCAAAGCTGGTGGTATTTTTGTATTCATAAAGGATGCACACACCTCCAGAGTGGTAGCCCAACATTATGCATCACGGATCCTGCAGGTGTAGCTAACACTGGGTACGATAGTGGTTCAGGTTGTACCCTGCTATAGGTCCCCAAAAATGTCCCAATACTCACACTCCATATCCTTAAACACCCTGGGGAATATTAGTGTCCAACCTAACACTCTCATATTGGTTGACGTCAACTACCCCATCATTAACTGGGAAAGCTACTCATGTACCGATGCACTTTCCCATCACATCGACCTGGTCCTTACTTACATGGGTGCCTGTTGTTGTACACCAACACTCAACCCCTCCCTTGTTAGATCTGACCACAAACTAGTCACCTTTGGAAATCCACAGCGCTCCCACCCTCCCTGCACAGGTAACCACAATGAAAAGCCTTTCAAAAGCTAACTTTATCTTGCTAAAAACAGAGGTGGCTAACTCATGGCAGCCATACAAATGGACACTAGTTGCATGACTGCAGAATCAAACAACAATGCACTATGAACACTTACACAAATGCATGGATACTGCCATACCCAATAGAACCAAGACCCTCACCTCCAAAAAGGGAAGCCAATCTGGTGGTCCCTGCCCATAGAGAAACTGTACAACAGAAGGAGAAAACTGATACGGAATAAGGTGAAGTCCCAAGAATGGAAAAAAAAAACCTTATCAGCCTCAATTAAAAGTTGAGATCCATCACCAAATACTACAAAGCTAGCTGTGAAAACAGAATTGGAGCACATAGTAAAGACAACCACAAGGCCTCATATAGATATATAAAGAATCTCCATGGCAATATCAAGATATGCTCTGAGCTACTGGACAATGGTACCTCCTAGACTGAGCCAACAAATATTGTCAATACGCTGGCTGACATACTGAGTGTAAATTTTACTGCTGTCTCCCCCGCCAAAGGACCAATCACAATACGAGTACACTGCCAGCCACGCAGTATTACTGCTCCACAGGTTAAAACACCACTGTCCAAGGCCAAGAATACAGCTTCTATGGGACCTGACAATATCCCAGGCTGTGTTCTACATGAACTACAGAGTGACCTGGCTCTTCACCTGTGTGCTCTGTTCAAAAACAGCCTTGCCTCAGACTTTGTCCCTACTAAATTGTGCACTGCTACAGTCACCCCTCTCCACAAACAAGGTGTGACTACAAGCCCTGGGAAATACTGCCCCAACTGCCTGACAAGTTTGTTATGTGAAGCTATGTAATGCATCATCATGCACCTAACAAACAGGGATATGGAAATCTGCAGACTCGGGATCCCACACAGTTTACTTTTGTGAAGGGTAGGTCATACCTGGCCATTCAACCTGGTAAACTTCTTGGCATCAGTCACCTGAGCTGTGGATGAAGGCAAGGTGGCATATACAACCTACCTTGATCTGGCCAAATCCTTTGATAACATTCCCCAATCAGGAATCATGCAATAACTCACTAAGCTACTCATCAAGCCCTATATTACTAGGTGGAAACAGAGGCACAAACACAGGCGTAGAGTGGACATACTGTTGTCATACATTGAGACAGTTGCAGATGTCACTGGGTTTGTTGTAACATCCTTTATGACAAATATGATGTTAGTAATACCAATAGATGTGAGTATTTACTGACTGTATGCCCCAGAGTCCATGACTGATTTACCAAGGACACCAACTGTCTGGGGAACAGGCAAAACATAACAGGCAGACATGTGGCCAGTCTGTGGACAGCGTGCCAGTGGAGAGGTATGTCAGAGACATATCACTGTCAGTTGTGAAGTCACTCACTAAATGCATGTCCACACAAACCCTGTCCATCTATCAATCCACCATGTGTATAACAGCACTGATGACATAGAATCTGTTCACAATTCTAGGGATATGTAGCCCATGTTGTTGAGCTGTCTCCACATGTCCTGTCTTCTGACATATTGCCACCTACTGTATGTGAATCTTTAGCCCACCACCTGTGTAATGTCCCTCACACAGGCAAGAAAAAGGGGCAAGGCCCACACTAAGGAATGCCACATATGCTGGAGCTAGCAGCAGTGTCCAGGCCCACAGCACAATACTATGTGGGCACCTACATAGTTGTATGGCCTTAGCAATACCTGACATCTGCCCATCTGTACAGAGGACAGACAGAAAGCAGATAGCCAACAGGTTATGCATTAGGATGAATGTTTTGAAGGATAGAAGTCTGAAACTGAAAGGTATGCCATTACTACATGACAGCAGTCCTCAGTGACATGTCCAAAAACATATTAGTCTACAGTTAATATCATAATATCATATCGATATCCAATAGGAGATGCATAAAAATGTACAGCTCAAACACCAAGAACAAGATTGTTAGTACTCAGAGTCCCAGCTTTGCATGCAGGGGTGTATGGTTCAAGTACTACAATCTGCAATCTACTTTTACTAGGAAAAGCACTGCTAAAAGTATTAACTTAATAATACAATATATATTAAACTATTTTTGTCAACCAGTGCACTGTAGCTGGTGTAACATGTATAAAACAAAAAAAAGATTGTGGTGCTACCCATGTATACGCAAGTGTCTCATACAGTATAGTCACACCCATTGCTACTGTAATGACAGCACATAGAACCATGTTATGTACAGGAAATTAAATATACTTATTAAAGATGTCATTACCCTGCTAAGTTATCAGACTGGAATGTGATCAATGGTTACCAGGGCTGAGCTATGCTTAGCAGGTTTAAGCATTGCTTAAATGTAAATGCTAAGCAGATTTGTGCACTGGTAAGTGAAGCATACACAGTATAAGTGCCTATTTGTTTAACAGTACGTTAGCACTGCTTAACATTATGCAAACCGCAAAGACGCGTTTACAGCTGCTCAAAACTGGCTTAATCCCTCTCTATCTAACAGTCCTTGTTCTGCCTAGCAAGAAAATACACAGCCCTTGCAGGTCTTGAACACAGGAGCCTGCACACAATAGTCACAGCAATTTACCAGTAAGCCATCCAAGATGTATGGCTTTAGGATGTTTTCTCAGACATACCCTACTTTACAGCCAGTTTACAATAGGGAAGAGACACTGTGCAATTAGGAAGGATTGCTATCTACAAATATATATATATATATATATATATATATATATATATATATATATATATACATATGAGGAGTTGTATTTACAATTTAAAGCTAATATGGAAGGGTTTGAAAAAGAGCTACAAGCGAGAAAAAAGAAAAAGTATACCAGGGATGTGAATGACTATAAGACTGACCAGGTATTCACTTGGAAAAAACAAAAACAGCGTGCAAGAGGTGTGCATTTTGAGTCTAAAGGAACATTAAAAAGGAAGAGGGGTAAATCAATATTGAGAAAACCCAGCAACATAGACCAATTGGATTATTCATCTAGTCGTTCAAATACTGACACTGATACTGATTTGGGAGACATAGAGCAACATAGCTCTCCAGCTGCTAAGAGGTCTTGTACCCCTTTAGACGAGGGGGTCGGAAACATCGAAATAGAAGAAATAGAGAAAGCTTTTGCGACCAATTTGCAGATGGAGAGAATATAGTGGACACTAATGATATTACTGATGATGTCAATAATTTGGTGGTTAATCTTTCCAGACATAGTTTTGATAGTGGCCAATTACAACTATTAAACAAAGGCTTGGGATATGTGCCTTCCTTTTTTGTGTCTTATTTTGATGTCATTAATGATTTAAAGTCTTTTTCTAGATGTCTTAACCTTAAATATTTTTTTGCACATCAAGGTCAGCAGGATACTGTTGGTAGGGGATTTTGTTTCAAAAAATCGGAATTTCAACCCCCATATAGTGGGACAGTGAAAACATTTGAAAATTTAGTTATGCAAGATTTGCATATAAATAAAACTAGGATATTCACACAATATGCCAGTAATTTAACTGAAGCTGAAATAAAAGTATTGCATGATCTAGTTGAGACACATGACATCATAATAGTGGGCGCCGACAAGGGAGGGGCAATAGTTATTTGGGACAGGGAACAATATATAGAAGAGGCCTTAA